>NW_026068241.1:448436-453258 GCF_014885135.2 Alexandromys fortis
TTCATAATAATAAGCAGACTCTAGTCGACAAATATAAATCTATCTCTTTGATGTATATATATATATATATATATATATATATGTGTGTGTGTGTGTGTGTGTGTGTGTGTGTGTGTGCACGCATTTAATGCATGTAACATAAATACATGCATTATATTGCTAGATAGAAAGCATAACTACTAAAATACTTCTGAACTGATGACTAATTTTCATCATGAATATTTTTTGCATTATTATAACAACTAGAAGTTATGATGAACAGTATAACCTTGAATGTTATAACTTTGAATGTTACAAACCACAGAATATTTCATAAGTGTGCTAACTGGGAGGTAGAGGGACTGATGACAAATCTGATATTCTGAGTTTGATCACTGGAGCCTATATGTGGAAGTGGACAAACAACTCTCAAATATTTCTTCTGACCTCCACAGGCAAATCTTCGCCCTCTCATGTATGTGCAGTCTTGCACACATACAATAAACAAATAAAACAAACATTGTGCTGCTTAAAACAGTTTATCTGGGATATCCTGGATAGACAAAATTGCCTAATTATACAAAGTGCAGCTGACATATAAAATTCACTTTCAGGATGCTTATTTATTTGTTTGTTTGTTTATTATTTATTTTCCTTCCCTTCCTCCTGCTTCCTATCTACCACTCCCCACAATTCTTCCTCCCTATCATTTTTAAAGTATATCTGATATTGTTCAACACGCTATCCTGCCCTTCTTTAAACTAGCCAACACTAAATTGGTAAAGGAAGACACTTCAAAGACCTTAGAAAGTTCTAGCCCTCAAGTAAAAGATGGGCTTTGGTTTTCCAAGTGTATCCCTCTGGGCTTTTCGTTTATTCTGAAATTATAATTACAAAAATTTTCTCTTTCCTTTACTCTCTCCAAAATTTCCCTTATACCCCTTCAAATTCATGGCCTCTTTTTTCATTGCTATTACACACAGACAGGCAGGCAGACAGACAGACAGACAGATAAATAGATAGATATTCTGCTCTGTCACTTGAATTTTTTTTCAAACACAATATTTGGTATCAGATAACCAGCTTGGTATGCTCTTTGCTGGGAAAGAATATTTTTCCCACTCTCAGTATTCCTTAGTTGCATGTGGTTCTCTGTACAGGTTTGGTCCTATAGAAAGTCCTTTGCACTCTGAAATGTCTGTAAGTGTCATCATGTACAGTTTATATTTGGGCCATCATGTTAGTGAGACTTTATGGGTGTAGCTTCTAACTGCTAGGAGACACAATCACATGGAAAACTCCCTAAACTTCGGGTTCTTAGACTATTTCTGCTCCTTGTGCTCTGACTCTTAAGGGTAGACTTATGAACTACATCAACAACCAGCATGACATTAAAACCCTAAGGATGTAGCAGGGGCACACATATTTTGGTGGTAATGAACAGCTCTACAATTGAACTTAGGATGTAACAAAAGACAAGAGAGAAACTGCCTGATACAAGAAATCAAATTACCTATTCAGTGCTAGTGAATCCATGGATATTGAAGGAGAATCTACAACCACTAATTTACTATCCCTAACAATAATCTAAACATTTGTCCTCATATTACGAAATGGGTGTAGTCTTCACCCTCATCAAGGAAATTTATCTTTGCAACAGATGACGACCACTACAGAGAAACAAAATCAACCAAAATGCAGAATTGTGAAACCCAGTCCCAATTTACAGAAGGCCTTTTGCTCCGTGTATTTGCTGTATATTCAAGTTTCCTTACCCAACTGGTTAAATGAATGAAAATAAAAGTAAATAAATATATTTAATTTGAAAGTAACATCTAAAGGCCTGTTCCTCATAACTAGATGTGTATATTATTATTATTTGGGAAACTTTTTGGAAATGAAAATGACTAAGCGTTATTTCATATTAATTAAATCTAAAATATCTGGGACTGGGCTGATTATCAGTATTTTTTTAATTTCTCAGGTAATTGTTATATGCAGTTAGGAGAAAAATCAGAACTTGGTCATAAGTTTTAGGAAAAAAGCTTTAAGTCCTTTTAGGAACATTCATAAAGAAACTCCTTGCTATTTCAATGACAAAAGCTTTATACTTCACAAAAGATTGATTGAACTATTGCCCTGTTTTTAAAGCATTTTACTAAGTATAGATGCAGTGGAAGGTTAGAGGCTTTTAGTTTCTGATCAGTAATTCTAGAAATACCATGAGAGTATTTTCAATCAAGCTTTCTTAGTTTTCACTGAAGGTCAAGATGATGACTGATTGTTCAAAAGCTATGACTTTTTGATAAGCTTTATTCATTTCTTACAAGCATGTTCAAAAGACAAAATTTCTCCTCTACTTTCTGTGACAATTGTGCTTATTTCTAAAACCAGACACTTAGTTCTATTGATACTTCTAAATGGTATTTCTCTCTACTCTCTTCAGCACCTACCAGATTCCAGATTTGTTTAGCATGTAAACCTCTATGCACTATTTTGTTCAGATTGAGTTTTACCTTAACTTCTTTATGAATCACACCAACAGACACTGTAATAGGTAGAACAAAAAATAATCTCTAGTTATTTATTGAATCCCATTCAATGTATTTATACTGGAGTGGTAATGAGAAAAATTAATAGTTATAGAAAGAGGAATTTAATAATAAAACAGGAGGGTATGGTAATAACATTTTCTAATATAGAGTGAAACATTCCTGTTGGGTACTGGTTCCATCGAGTTTTATTGTAAAATTTGAAGATGTTGTAAAGAAGGAAGAATAGGAGATAAATGCTAGAGTAATGCTTCTTTCCTTTAAAAATAATTTAGCTGTGAGAAAAAAAATAAACCTTTGTAATTAAAACTTCCCTAAACTTTTAGAAAAAGTGAATTCTGGGACAGTTTAGAAATACAAAGAACATCTGAGTTTCAATATTGCTTACTATGTGTGACAGTTTTGGAATGAAATATTTGAATTGGAGTTGTTTTGTTATCTAGAGGCAGTAAAGTTTGAATGTTCATACTATTTAGTACAATGACTCTCAATCGAAATTATTTTCCCCCAGGGGAGTGAGAAGAATGTATAGCTCAATAAAACTATTAAAATATAAAAATATCAGGTACTAGGGAAAAATGTTCATTTAAGGTTCTAAAACTTTAAGCTGAGGCAAATCAAGTCCTTCTGTCTTAGTTAATTGACTTTTAAAATGAGAATAGCAAACATTTCTTAGGATGTAAGAGACTGACTATATTAAAATGTCTGGTATGTAGTTAAGTGTAGTATTGTATTCATGTGACTACCAGTTGATTGGAAAACTGCACTATAATCATTACTGCTCAACTTTCAAGGAAGGAGGACAGAGTAAAGGGCAACTTCAAGAAAATTTCAGGATTTATGTATATCTCCATATAACTAATAATTTTGAAGTGGGATTGGAGGAAACCAAGATATGGGGTATAATTTTTGGAGCTTAATTTGCAAGTAGTAATTTTAGTAGATGCACAAAAATGACAGTGATGTTGAATGCAATGCCTTTAAAAAGAAGCCATAAGTTACCACTGTCTTATGAATATTATGATTATGTATCAGCACTGATAGGAGAGTTAGGCACATTATACATTTGAAATGACTGTCATGTTTTATCAATCTTCAGACTGTAACTTCCTTTCTCCACGCTTCTGTTCCTCTATATATTAAGTGAGGCAGATAGACTACACATCCTTTAGGGATATTTTCAGATATGATTCACTGGACTGAACATAAAAATTTTGGCCTCAGTACATCTGAATCCATCCAGTTTAAAGGCACCTATTCAAAAAACTGGAGTTCTTATTTTAGAGAAGGTTTCCAACTCTATTGTAGAGCAAAGATTTCCTGTTCATTGTCTCTAACAGTATCTAGCACTTAGTAGATTTGGTAAGTCTTTAAGGTTTATCGTATGAGCTCACAGAAATGATATGTGAGAATTATGTACATATCAATGGGTTTAACTGGGGTCATGGATTAGGAGACAGTGCAGAAGAAGGAGTATGGGGATACATAAATTACACTAAAAACAATTTTGGAAAGTTACATGGAAACCAATGACTATAGAATATTTCATACATACACACACATCAAAAAAATTAAAATAGCATCAGTCTATAATGGACAAACAACCCTCCACCATTTATAAGAGAGACTAACAAATAAAAAAAAAAACTCAGTGACAGGAATAATGTACTACTTGGGAAGTTGATGCTAGTGAGTTCAGACCTCCAAACATTATAGGCTATTGTTATTACTCTTGGTTACCCTGCAGAACTGGACAGAAAGACGCTATTGCTGTAGCTATCCCATACTTGGGACATTGAAGTCACAGGGATTCACACTTGGGAGATTCATCCCTATCAGATACTTTTCATAATGTTGGAAGTTGCTACACATGCTACTTGAGGATAAAACTAATCACCAGGTATAGCTATCTTTGAAACTTGTAAGCTAAAATAAGAGTAACCTGGTGAGACATACCCACTGGTGCAAGAGTGACAAGAACATCATAGAAATAACCAACCACTTTCTGATTGGATCAAAGCCCAAGTTTACAAGATGAAAGACTCATGTTACCAACACTGAGCCAGGACACCTTTAACTAGACAGATAATGGTCCCTAGGAAAGAACCCACTACTATTGCACTGCTAACAGAAATAGTATTAAAATGATTTTTAATAACTTATTGTTATACCATGGATCAATGCATCTTCAAACCCTCATCTGAGAAGCTTCTATTTGCAGTAGATGGTAACACAGATACCCACAGTTTTTCAAGGAATAGAGAATAAGAGACCTCAGAATTATATATATA
>NW_026068241.1:453299-459279 GCF_014885135.2 Alexandromys fortis
ATATTACAATCTATCCCCTCATGGCGTAAGGATCATTATGGGAAAAAAAAAAGGCAGGAAGACTAAGAACCAGAGGTGGTTGGTGCTTACCAGGGACACAGGTCAGCTACACCTGAACTTACAGCACTTATGGCAGAATGCAGACTTGTAAAAACCCAAAGCAGACCAAATCACAGAATGGAAATAAAAGTTGGTCACAAAATCCATGCATTTATTGGCAAATGTTAGATGCTAGAATACAGAGTGAAAATTTCCTCTAAGAATATATTACCTAGTAAGTTGATTATGCCTCAATGGAAGATTAAACATTCAGGGGATATTTGGGTAGCACCAATTAAGTTGATTAGCAAAAATAAAGTGACAAATTTCCATGAGTAGGGAAGGTGGTTGGATCTTGGAAGAGTTGGGGGAGGTGAGGTGAATACAAACAAATCGTGTTGTACAATCACTAATAAAATTTGAAAGCCCATAAAGTCTATATTTTGCATATATGGATTAAATAATAAACAATGGTATTCTCACCTGTCATCCAAGCACCTATGTGCTTATATAATCCCAACATAATTTCATTAAAATAAATAATATGAAACTAAATCTCTAAATATAATAAATTTGTACATGATTTATTTGTAGTAGAAGCAAAAGGAACTACTTATTACTAAAGAGTTAATTATCTTGTGTAACAGTGAAATAAATATGTTCAGAGCAGCTGATCAAAAACAGAGAACATTGAAAACAATGCCCATAGCTAACTAAGTAGATCACTTAAACTATTTTTCTTGGCTCCTTATGAGTTAATGGATGTTAAAAAACTGGATATTGGGATTTACATAATAAGCAATAGCTGAGTTTAAAGTGAAGGAGAACTTGGCCCCTGTGAATAGCCAACACACACAACAAACAACAACAACAACAAAAAACAGGCAAGATTCTCAAATTAAGAAAACACTATTTCAATAAAGCTTGCAGTGTAAGTAACTCAGATGTGTTAAAAATGGCAAAATATGTGTAGGCAGAAAACAATAGACAAATCTAGCAAGATTAGGAAAAATACATATTATTTAGGCCCTTTGATTTTTACGTTTTTATTCATGCTGAAGTACTTACTATAGGAAAATCTGGATTTATCAATGTGTTATAGATCCAGTGGAATCAACAAGCATAGTATATTCACTTTAGTAGAATTAACATTTAATTTGTCATTATTTTTGTTAGAAGAGCAATCTTTGTCCCTGAATTTGTCTACTACAGAGCATTTTGACAGACCAACAAAAGTAAAATTTCATTGTACAATTTTTACACTCTGTGACAACACTGTTACTTTTAAGAGAGGAATTAACTGCCTAAAAAACTGTTATCAAACACTGATTGATTTGGAATTAAATTTCACTGCAGATACTGAAATGTTTATTGATAAATTTAACCCAAATTAGAAAGGAATATTTTTGGATAAACATAATGTTAAAGTACTTTCAATGTTTAATATTTGACACACAAGTAATATGAAGATGGCTCATAACCGCACACTGTCAATCATATTAAGAGCAAATAGTGAGATATCTATTCCCACACAAACTTGCAGGTACATTTTTCTGTGTCAAATCTACAATCCTAACATTTTATAGCTTGTATGTATTTGCAAAGAATATAAATTTTCCAGAACCCATTTAACTATGTAAGTATTGAGCTTTCATCTAAAGGTTATTTGGAAGTGATTATTTTGCTATGAAATTTACTGTTATAATAGCTATCAACTGAAAAATCTAACCAAGCTCAGGAAATTCATTCCAAGTTATTAACATACTCAATTAAACTCTGGCTTTTAGAGTAATATCAATACTTGGTAGAGTCTGTGTGACAACTGTTTTTCAGTGAAGCTATGTGAAGTCCCAATGTATATTAGAAACAAAGATATTATTAATTTTAATAGTGCATAAACCTAACTTTGAACTGCAAGTAAGTAAAATGTGAAGATATTGACATTTTAGTCCTATTAATTTACTTATAATAAAATATTCAATAAAAATAAGCACAAATATTGAAACAGGAAAATTAAAACATCTTTAATCCTAGTTGTCCTGGAACTAGCTCTCGTAAAACCGGTGGGCCTTGAACTCATGGAGATTTGCTTGCCTCTGTGTCCCAAGTGCTAGGATTAAAGGCATGTACCACTACCATGAAGAAACAGAGTAGTAAAGAAAATTCATTAAAAAATATTTAATTCTTGAATCATGGTATTGTGGTAAACAAATATAATTCCAACACTCAAGAGAATGAAGTGGGAGAATCACTTATCATTGTTAGGTAAGGAGTTAGGTCCAGTAGATACTGACAATTAGATGTGGGCTAGTTTGAGGTGCTGAAATAAGATATAAATATAATGACAAAGGTCATGGTCAATCGGAGTTCAAAATATAGACAGTGATAGTTAACTCCAAATAGGCCAGCTGAGGATTATAAAAACAGATATAAGGGGCAATGGATTATAGTAGTCTGTGCTAGCTAGATCAGATTAAAACAAATTCCAAGATTTCACATCTGAGGGAGCATGTTCAGAGTGCCAGTAAAATCTTCAACTTCAGGTTACTTAAATCCCTATACATATTCTTGAATCTTACACATCTACTTGTAACAGATTAGCTTTAAAAACAAAAGCACACCCCTTTCCTATAAGTGCCTCTTCTGGGTGGGGTACAGGGAAAGACGTACAGTAAGAAGGGAAAAATAAGTTCCATGCCTATCAAGATCAATGCTTTCCTAATGGAGTCAAAAAGGTCTGGCATACTCCATCTGAGAAACGGATGTGGAATGGGAAGTGGGGAGATGGGGGGCTGGAAAAGGGGAGGGAGGAGAAACTGAGGTTGGTATGTAAAATGAAAAGGAAAAAAGATCAAGGCTTTTGTGGATTGGCATAGTCTTTTTCTAAGGAATATATTCTTCCTTCTTTGCTTGCTCTACTTAAACTCTCTACTAACTATCTTATTACTGTGTCTTTGAATTCTTCACTTTAGATAGTATAAGAAGTAAGGCTGCTACTGGTGTTGAGACTAGAAGAAACTGGAGACATCCCTTATTTCCTTATCTTCTGGTGCCATGACTTGGTTCAATTTTCTTTTTTAATTTAATTTTATTTTTTATTAGATTTTTTTTTAAAAAAATCAATCCAAATTTCCACTCTCTCTACTCCTTCCATTCCCTCCACACCCCCTCTTACCCCACACCCTCCAATTCTAAGAAAGGGCAAGGCACCCTGCCCTGTGGAAGGTCCAAGCCCCCCCCCCCCCCGCACTACATCCAGACTGAGCAGGGTATAACTAGAGACATCCCTTATTTCCTTATCTTCTGGTGCCATGACTTGGGTGATTTTTCTTTTGCAATAAAGTAAATTAAGTAGGGCCACAACACTAGCTGAGACCACTACATCTCCACTCCTTTCTTCCATGCTCCATTCTTCCTTCTCCTACTCCTTTTCTCTCTACCTCAGCATTCTGCTTGCTGTGCATCTTCTTGCCATTCTTGTAAGTAGATTGCTGTTCATTTTCTCTGATATAACATGCTTTTTCCCAAATACTTCTCTGGCATGAACACACTTCTTTGCTATTTCTTAAACTCTGCTAATATCTGTACCCCTTAATCTTTACTGCAAACACATCTGCTGCATTTCTTACTTTGACCTGAGAACTTAAAGACTGCTTGCTTTGGTTGTTGCTTGAATGACATCCCCTGAGAACCTAAAATTAACTCAAACCTTGCCTACTTTTACCCCAGATGAAACCTTTTGTTTCTTCACTGTGAGTCTCCCAAACAATTTTGCAAGTGAACTTAGCTGCATAGATAAGTTCTATGATTTCTTGAAGTGTGGTTATAATGATATTTATTCTCAGGTCTGTATAATGGCAAATTAAAAAAAAAAACAAGTGCCCTTCTTTAATAATTTTTAAATAATTGTCCTCTCTACTGCCATTACCTATCTCCAGAAACTTAATTTTAATTAACTGCTTTATTTTTATTTTCTATTTTGTCTTTATTTAATACTAGCACTTGTGTATGAGAAGTCATGGAGATAATTAGAGGTTCATATAAATATTGTCTTTTACAGAGAATTTACTTTTGATTTATCCATCAATACAGTGGCAGATCAGCTTAATAACATTATTAAAAGCTAACCTTTAATATTGGTATTAGCTAGTTCTTTTATGATTTAACAAGCATATGGGTCCATCACTGCTCCCATCTAGAAGCTTGTCTAGCCAACAATATCCTTTTGTTCCCCACACAGTTATATATGATTAATGAAAACCTTGGTCAAACCTTAGGTTCCCCTCAATCTCTTCTCTGCCTCAGTTACTTGGCATATTACTTGGAATGGATAATATCTCATAAGGTCAAAAGAGCACCAAAATGGATTATATTTCTCTTTCCCTTATCTAAGAGATTTCAGATTATAAAGTCTACCCTGCTTTAACACAGTTCCTTTGGAGGGGGGCGGTAGAAGAGTTTTTTTTGTTCACAATTCCAGTTACAGTCCATTATTGCTGGGAAGTCAAGGCATCAGGAACTTTAGCAACTAGTAATACAACATCCACAGTCAAGAGAGTAATGAATGTATAGATGCCAGTCATCAGCTAGCTCTCCTTTTTTGGAAGGGGTCTTCGATGGTAATTTTTATTCTTTTTTATTCATTTTACATACAAACCACAGTTTCCCCTCCCTCTTCTCCTCTCACTCCCACCATTGCCCCCCCCAACCCACCCACTATCCACTCTTCAGAAAGGGAAATCAACAAAGCCTGGCACATTAAGTTGAGGAAGGATCAAGCCCCTCACCCCTGAGCAAGGCTGAGCAAGGCGTCCCACCATAGGGAATGGGCTCCAAAAACCCATTTCATGCACCCGGGATAAGTCCTGGTCCCACTGCCAAGGGCCCCTCAAACAGACCAAGCTACACAACTATTGCCCACATGCAGAAGTGCTAGTTTGGTTCCATGCAGGGGGCTCCCCAACTGTCAATGTAGAGTCCACCAGCTCCCAGGAGCTCAGGTCAGCTGTCTCTGCATTTTCCTGTTATGATCTTGATCCTCCTTGCTCATATAATCCCTCATCTCTCTTTTACACTAGATTCCAGGAGTTCAGCCCAGTGCTTGGCTGTGGATCTCTGCATATGTTTCCATTAGTTACTGGATGAAGGTTTTTTGATGGTGGTTAGGATATTCACCAATCTGATTGCAGGGGTGGCTAACACCTTTATCCCAGCACTATGGAGGCAGAGGCTGGTGGAGCTCTGTGAGTTCAAGTACAGCCAAGACTACAAAAAGAAACCCTGTCTTTAACACCGTTCTAATGTCAAAACACAGGAGTTTTACTTTTTTTTTTCCTCTAGAAGTTTAAGTTATTCTTGTGAGATGGTATTTCATTATGACTTTGCAGCATAATTTGAGAATTTTTATGGGTCGTAAAATATTCTATGATCCTTTTACCACAATAAAATATGGTAGTAGGTTAAGTTAAGAAGAAATATGAGGGCTGGAGAGATGGCTCAGTGGTTAAGAGCATTGCCTGCTCTTCCAAAGGTCCTGAGTTCGATACCCTGCAACCACATGGTGGCTAACAACCATCTGGAATGAGGTCTGGTGCCCTCTTCTGGCCTGCAGGCATACACACAGACAGAATATTGTATACAGAACATCAGTTTTAAGCTCTCACACTAAGGCTACCCGCCCAGAGCGGTGAGCCTCAAGGTCCTCAGTAACAGAGCCCGGCACCCTCAGCCTGGGCTCCAGGGGCTCCTGTGCTCTCCTGGATCCTGCACTGCCTGCCCCGTCCTTCCTTCTGTCCCTGGATCACTGGGCTACCAGGCGGCCCTGTTTAGGTGCTGAGGAGTTCCATCTGGACGAGTGAGTGTGCGCTATCCAGGGGCAATAGTCCCGGAAGAGAGCGCAAACCCCCCTCCCCCAGCTCCTTCTGCAGGGCTGTCTTTCTTA
>NW_026068241.1:461311-461924 GCF_014885135.2 Alexandromys fortis
ATGGACAGGTCAATCAGACAGAAACCTAACAGAGAAATAAGAGAATTAATGGAGGTAATGAATCAAATGGACTTAACAGACATCTATAGATCATTCCACTCCAATAGGAAAGAATATACCTTCTTCTCTGTAGCTCATGGAACCTTCTCGAAAATTGACCACATACTCGGTAACAAAATAACTTCCACAGTTACAAAAAAAAAATATCCGTAACCTCCTGAGTCTTATCAGATCACCATTGATTAAAGTTAGAATTCAACAACAATGCTACCCCCAGAAAGCCTACAAACTCATGGAAACTGAACAGTCAACTACTGAACGACACCTGGATCAAGGAAGAAATAAAGAAAGCAATTAAAGTTTTCCTTGAATTCAATGAAAATAAAGAAACAAGCTACTCAAACTTATGGGACACTATGAAAGCAGTCCTAAGAGGAAAGTTCATAGCACTAAGTGCCCACTTTAAAAAAACAGAGAAGGCACACATTGGAGACTTAACAGCCCACCTGAAAGCTCTAGAAAAAAAAGAAGCAGACTCACCTAGGAGGAGTAGAAGACTGGAAATAATCAAACTGAGGGCTGAAATCAACAAAATAGAAAAACAGAAAACAAT
>NW_026068241.1:465078-505475 GCF_014885135.2 Alexandromys fortis
GGGGGAAGGGGGGGGCGGGGAGGAGGCGGGGAGGAGGCGGAATTTTTTTTCAATAAAAATTATATTAAAAAATAGAGTATTTTCTCTTAATTTGACAAATACAAATGGGCTGGACATTGTGAATACAATGTTAACCTGATAATTTTCTTTATTGTCTTTATTTTTACTATTTTAGAAGTGAAACCTTTCTTTTATATTTAGAAAAAATGGAGAAATGTTGTGGAATATTTGTACACTGTATGAAAATGTATTGCTGTTATTGGTGTAGTAAAAAAGCTTGATGGTCAATATCTAACAAGCTGTATAGAAAGGACTTCCAGACAGAAAGAAAGGAGGGGGAAGAATCTGGGCATATAAGGAAAACACAATGAGATGTGGAAGAAGCAGGATAAGCAGTGCGTGACAAAATGTAAATTAATAAAAATGAATAAATTTGAAAAAAAGAATATTGTATACATAATAAATAAATAAATATTTAAAAAGAAAAAAGAAGAAATCTGAATCCTCTGTGCATATGAATAGAGACAATAAGTACTGGAGAGAATTTTCAGTGGTTAAGAATGCATAATGCTCTTGAAGAGGCCCTGAACTCAATTTTTAGCTCCTACACCTTGTAGCACACAACCACCTATACGCTAATACAGATCCAATGGGATCTTGAAACTCTAGTCTCCATGACTGCTGGCATTCACATATGCAAACACACGTGTATTAATAATTAAAAGTAAATAATTCAGAAATAGAGAAATTAGTTGTCCCTTAGTTACCCCTACACTTAATTATCCTGACAAGAAGTGTATAAGAATGCCAGGTGGTAATGGCACACACCTTTAATCCCAGCACTTGGGGGACAGAGGAAGGTGAATCTCTGTGAGTTCAAGGTCAGCCTGGTCTACAAGACCTAGTTCCAGGACAGACGGGGCTGTTACACAGAGAAAACCACACTCACAGAGAAACAAAAAAAGAAAAAGAAAAGGAAGAAAGACAAATGTCGTGTGTAACTAAAAGGAAATTAGAGTTTTTGTATTTATACCACACAACATTATTTGTCAGACACTATCATACAAGTATTGAGCTATAATTATTGAAAATTCTCATGTATAACGAACCTTCAAAACAAGTCTGAGAAACAAATAATAGAAAAAAATATCAGTGATGATGAGGCTTTCTAGGATGCTCAATCATCACACACACACACACATATTCTCTCTCTCTCTCTCTCTCTCTCTCTCTCTCTCTCTCTCTCTCTCTCTCCCCATGCTTTTCAAGTTGGCTTTGAACTCCAGCTCAAGTGTCCCTTTTGCCTCAGTCTGCCAAACAGCTGGATCCATAAGAGATCCCTAGATTACCACCAAATGTTTATTTAGTACTTACTATGTTTTTGAAGCTAACAATCAATATAAAATGATGTAGAATAAAACTTGGCCACGGGAAGCAAAAAATCCAGTTAATATATCATATAAACACTAAATTTAAATGTTTTACTTGTTTAAATAGTTCAGTGCTTTGTTAAACTTTGAAGGAAATAATTCTCTTGTCTTTTCACTTTTATGTCTCTTAGAATGTATACACATAAGACAAAATTTTAAATGATTATAAAATTAAAATAACCTAACAAAGCATATTATACCAATTTCTTGCATATCTTCCAAAAATAAATTTTTGATTAATTAACTTATCTTTTCTTCCTTTTGATATTTACTGAATACTGGCTACCATGTATGTAAATTTAGTGTCCAATGGAAGCATAAGAACTATGCTTCCTTTTTTTAATAGGGATGACTAGGTGAATTGGAAGTTTATACAAATGAATGTCTGCATGAATGAATAAATGAATGAGTGAATAAAATATTCCTTAAAAGATAAACTGTATTTGGATAATAGAAAAAGCTAGGGGAGGAAATCCTATCTGGGACAGGCAGTATGATGAAGAGCTTAATATTGAGTGAAATAAACATGAAACATTTAAGGAGAAATAACTACAACATTTTGATGGTAATGTAAGGGGCATAGATATACATATATTTGAACAGGAATACTTTTTTAAGAAATGCGTTAAAATTATTGTAAAAAGACTAAAGGTTGAGTAAGTTAACTTTTAATATTTCCTTTCTCTTAAATTATTATACAAGTAATGGGTTATAAAAGGAATGAAAGAGAAAAGGACCAAATATAAACTACCTAGATTATCAACAAATAGATGAACTTTAAAATTTCTAAAAAAAGATTGCAATTGGTACTCATTTTTTAACAGAAATGAAAAATACTTAAGAAAATTTAAGATATATAGTACGTGAGATATTTTATGGCTGAATTATAAAGCTAATTATTCAGTCTCTATAGTCCTTACTAGAGAACAGAGAACATCTGAAAGATTCAGATAAGCTCAATAGTATTTTAGAACAATTCAGCAATGACGGCTAATTCTGATACAATAGGAAAGGAATTTGAGGTGTCAACTCAATCGAGTCACTGAATATTCTACATACTTATAACAAAATATAGACCTGCATTTCAGTGTTAAAATATTAGGGTAAAAAAAGAGAAGTTGTATGCATGTTAGTGAAGATAAATGTACTAAACACCATAAGTAAATGCATCAGAAATATGAATGGAGAACAGAAAACAAAGCTATGTCTTACCTGTTCAGAGAAATGTTTCAGTAATGTGATATGTTTAATGAGATGATTTTTCACACTGGAAAATTCTGACATGCAATCAAATGGTGGCCTGCCAGGGAAGGGTGACAAAGAGATTCCATCAATCAGAGTTTCTTTGAATACAGTATTTTATTCCTTAGGAAACTGAAACTTGTAATTTAAATTATAGAGCGTTTTAGATAATGTGCAAATAGCTATATTCTAGAACATCACAGTAGTATATCAAGCATGTAACAAATTTAAATAGACACTAATAAATGTGGTATTTCTATAGTCTAAAAAGAGGGAGAGATGGCAATATAATTTTTTATACATATTCCCACATTCAATTTATTGAAAAAAAAAGTTTAAAGGTTGAGGAGGTTTGTCTTCTAGATTTCCTTTCTCTCGATTTACTTATTATGTAAATGACTAATTATATAAAAATGAAAGGAGGCTAGGCCAAATATAAATTATAATATTCATAAGTAGATGAAACAAATAAAAAATGATCTTATTTGGTATTATTTTTAACATAAACGAAAAAAGTATTTAAGATAAATTAAGATTTAGCTAAATGAAAAGTTTGGGTCTTCCTATTTATATCTAACATAGCTTTTAACCTTCTGCTACTGTGAGGCCTCCATGAGATGAAAACCCAAAAACATGCAGTTTGTGTGGAATATATCTTCTACTTCAACTGAATAATAGGAACAAAGTGATGTGTAACTCAGTGGTAGAGTATTTCCTTTGTAAAACCTTGTATTCTAAAAGTCTGCAATCAATATCTTTCAAAATGGACAATAATTTTGAGGTTGTCTATATAAAACAAACCAGAGAACACCATAGTGCTGGGTTTCTCTATATTCCCACAATGAATCAGTAAAAACAAGAAAAGAAAGAAAGAAAATTTATAGATCCCTCTAAATTTTTAGATTACAATGACTGGTGTTTGAATAAATGCTATTTTTGAGACCTACTTCTAAAGACTGTTATCATGGGCAAAGATTCAAATTACCTCTTTAAAAGTTATAATAAAGACTTTTTAAAAGAGTTAGCTAGAGTTATAATTAAGCTTTAACCACTAAGATGGTGAAAGTATTTCGTGAGGCTCTATAGGACCATCACCTGCAACTATATCCAGGGTCAAATGTGGTCAAAATTCTTGGGCCATTTTCATCCCATTTATTTTTAAGGCCAAAGCTTTTGAACAAGCAGAACTAACTCCCTAATTCTGCTACACCTCTTAATTTTCAACATAAAAATGGTCAATTTACATTTACTTAAAAATATAAGTTTAGGTACTTATGCTTAGGCAACTAGTACTCAATTACTTTATGTGACTCCAAAATGAATTTCTATAATTTTTTTCTACCTAAAATCAATGAAACTATTTTCAGTTTAGATGGCAAATGGAAGCATAACACAATGATATAAGCATCACTAAGATGCTATGGTTTCTATTTGTTATCATAACAAATATAAAACATTTAAAAGCTCAAAACTTCTATAATGAACTTTAAAATATATCTTGCTACCAGTAACAAAACATTAAAATGATGTTCTATCTTATAAACTTATAGTACTTATAAATCAATCTTTCATACATTGTAGGTCATTTGAGATAGTTCAAATAACTCATTATTACAGTTTAAACCTTTTATAACTATACCCTTCAAAAATGATAAATTATTCATGGGAAGAAGTCAGAGAACCAGATTTTATCATTTTGGTCATAATAATATTAGGTTTTAAATTCCTGAATTAACTTCAGTTCTCAAACATATTTTATTGTCTTTTTGTACAAATAACTAATCAGGTGTGTAAATCCTTTTAAAGTAAAGTTGAAATAATTATCAGGTCTCACACATTGATCTGATTAAGAAAAGCTGAGCCAGGTAAAAATATGTCACATTTTGAGATTTCAATATTATAACTAATAATGAAAAAAACATTTTAATTACATCACTTTAGAGTCATAGAAAAGAGTAATAATTTAGGATAAATAATAGCAATTATTTTCTGCAGGAATTAACAATTAAATTACTTCAGTTGACCCTTTTTGACAAGATAGTTGGTAAGCAAACACTGTGTTAAGACCATTTGTTTATTTGTTTTATTAAGACAATGTAGCTCTGCAGGCCTTGAAACTGGTATGCAGAGCAGGCTTGTCACTGTTTCACAAGTGTTGGGATTAAAGCATACTTCACCATGCCTGATCTAAGCCCTTATTATTCTTTAAAAATTATTTCTATCTTCTAAAAAGTGAGATAAGGTCCTGACAAAAGCACTAAAATATAATTACTTTCCAAGAAACTCTAAAATTTCTTAATTTAAAGTAAAGGAAATTTAAGATATTGATATGTTTTATTGTATACTCAGGGTAACATACCACTGTGATTTTTGAAGTTTTCATCCACAGACATTTTGATATACAAATACAAATATTATATTTTAGAATGTATAGTTTGTCTTGATGTTAGGGAAATATGATATTCAACACGAATCCCTCTTACTTAGACGTCACTAGTTTTTAAGCTTGAGTCTAGAAATAAAAATTACTATAAAATTTTAATATTTTCTGTTAGAATAAAGACAAATCTAAGATGGTATACTACATTTGAAAATACTGTATGGTAGTTGAGGTCATTTTCTATAGATTAGTATTCTGTGAAATACAGGTGGAACCAAACAAGACCCTTCTAATGTTACCCGGTTCCACCGATGAGTAAATATGTCCTTAATATTGGAAATTCAGTGAAAAAATGCAAGAGTGACTTTTAATACTAATACTATGATGCAAGATTTGCAATTTGACTATTTTAACAAAATGGGAAAACCAAATAAATTGAATTATCAAATGTTAATTTAACAGACTATAAACATTTGGGAAGTCTTTCTATTACTTCCTCTTATGGCTATCTTTACTTTAGGATCAATATAATCCTTTCCTTAAATTCAACTTATTGTAGAATACTTGCTTTTTGAGTATGCTTTCTGTGCTTGATTTCTTTCAGAAGTTTTGTAGATAGTTGCTTATAATAAGGTCAAATATAAAGAGAGTAGAGTAACTGCTAAGTTTGTCAAATTTCCTCTGGTATTATTTAAAATTTGAACCCCTGGGGAAATTTTGTCTTCATTCCTTATATGTGAATAAGATTGTTTCAAAATCAAATATTAGTTGAAAAAGAGAAAGGATTCGGAAAGGTAACATGTATTATAAAGGTATAATAATATACCTTAATATAATATAAAATGACAATCAAAACATAGTATCTTTTTTTCTATCTCTCTCCCTAATCTTTCTTACCTGAAAAATACAATACCTAGAGGAAGCTAATAGCAGAGTAATCTGTGAGATGACTCGTTTGTACATAGAACAAATATTATAGTTGTTGGTTAAAACAACAGTATAGATATCTACATACTAATAGTGTTAACTAAATATTACTACCAAAACAAAATTATAAATCATTAGTTTTATTTTACTAGTCTTTTCTTATTAACACAGAATTTTAGTAACAGGACTAACTCAAGTTAATTAAAAGTTCATAGTTTAATTAATACTCATACAAAGAGCATTTTTTTTTGCTGCAAAAGCCAGATATGATCATTTACTAGTTTGGTGTAACTTCTGAGTATTCCTCAAAGACTGTATAAACTTCACTGCCTTTTTCAAAGTGTGAGTGTAATTTAATGTATAAAGAGAACTGAAGGGAACTCTCATTTAAAAATACTACTTTTGTTGAATGAATTTTAAAAGTCATACGCTAAAATATGTCTTAATTTAAAGGAAACCATTTAACTATCTTGATCATCCTAGGGATATAATCAATAAAATGGCTGTAAACATATTTAAATGAAAGCACGTAAATACAATCTATTCCACACCTAAGATTTCTGAGAAGAAATAAAGGGGAAAATACAATTGTGTCATGGGTTTAAATATCAGATATTAGGAATTACCTTTCCAGAATGTTTAATATCATGTTGACAATATTAACCAGTTCAAGGGTAGCTGTAATAACGCTATCAGGAGGCTCTTCGTTAGTGCCATATAGACTACGTGCCAATCTTCTTTCCGATATTGTGACAAGAACACGATCAATAGCATATTCAAGTTGTTTACTTTCTTTTCCAAATCTGGTAGGCATCTTTTTGATATTCTGAAATTAAAGTGGAAGTTTGGGTGCAAGAAATGAAGAAGTACTTTTCTAGAACGTTATAAAAATGGAACAGATCCAATATCAACATCATTCAGTCAAAAAATGAAAGATGCAAAATTATCATCAAGCACTTTTCATTCTTTAGACATTTTTCTAGTAATAGTCATATCATCCATGGCAGTGGTCAAAAAAAGAGAGAATAAGGTTTTATAATGTGACATAAATTAAGCTACAATTAATAGTTACTATTTTATATAATGAGTTAGTATACATAATTCATGCCTCGATAATGCACAATCTGTTGAGGCAATAGGCCCTACAACACTACTTTATAATCTAGATAGATTTGTTATAGATTTAAAATATAGGAAAAGGGATTCTTAATTTCCATTTATGTTCAAGCACTAGTAATTTTCTGTAGAACATTATAAGAATTAGTAATTTAAATATACACAAACTAAAAGATTCTTAATTGGGTTTTGTTACTTCAATCTATCAAATAAATGAGATTTGCATTAACATGTATAAACACACTATCATTCATTTTTATCCAGAGCCTCATCAAACAGCTATCAGAAATGAGTAGAGAGTTGAAATAATGACTCCACATGGCCTCCACTTTAGGAAATATAACTTTAATTTCCATATATAATGTCCAAGAAATAATAAGTGCTTTACTAAGTGCTGAGATGATCTGTTTAAAAAGAATTTCTCTATTAGTCTTTGAAAATCTGAGGACCAGGGATCTTTTATCATTTAAGAAACAAGTTTATGAGGTATTTGATTCTGAGTCCGATATCAATTATATGCAGTTCATTTCCCATGATTTCTATGAACCAAAAATTTATGTACAACTCTCTTCAATTGTTACTACTAAACATATGATCTATTATGTGACACACTCAAATTTTCACTTTTAGCAATACAATTTAATATTACAGTCACCTTTAAAATTCATTTTATACATTTCAGATATTTAAGCATTTATCTATCTCATACAAAGGTGTTATGCCAGGCAGTGGTTGCTCACACCTTTGATTCCAGCACTTGGGAGGAAGAGGCAAACAGATCTTTGTGAGTCTGAGGCCATTCTAGTCTACAAAGTGAGTTCTAGGACAGCTAGGACTACACAAAGAAACCCCGTCTCAGAAACACCTCCCAAAAGACATTCGTTATTAAGGGTATGAATCAAAAGGAAATAAGAAGCATAGGGTTAGATCAATGTAGTATCAATAGTATTAGATCAATGATAAAAGTAAACAGAAGATGATAAAAGTAAACAGAAATCAAACAATATGAAAGGAGGATAAAAGACAATGTCATATAAAAACAGAATGGTGTCTTGTATACAGCTGAACAGCCAATAGTCATTTATTCTCAATTTTTCAGAGCTTTGATCAGCTTTCTGGGTTTCTACATTAATAACCACCCACTGCAACAAGAAGCTTCTCTAGCTAACGTTGAGAGCAACACTATTCTATAAACATTTAGAATGTCACTGATTATGTGTTTATTTAGAAAAAAAATATCAGCAGATTCGTGCTTAAGACCTATGGCCTCCTCAGGAATAAGTTTTTGTTGTTGTTTTTGGTTTTTCGAGAAAGATTTTCTCTGTGTAACAGTCCTAACTATCCTCTGCTCTCAAACTCACTTTGTAGAGCAGGCTGGTCTGGAACTCACAAAGATCCACCTACCTCTCTCTTCCGAGTGCTGAGATTAAAGCATTCAACATAACTGCTTGGCCAGGCATAGGCTTTTGATCATGTTTATAGTAGCAGAAATTAATTAGGGGAGTGCAGGTGGAAGAAAATACATGCTAGTGGTTTACATCTGTAAAATTTGTACTGATGGAAATTTTTATTATAACATCTGTAGATGAGAAAAATAGATTCCTAATTTTCAAGTACATTCTTTTTCATATTTCAGAAACATTTGAAATATAAAAAATCCCCAATCATATACTTTATCAGTGTGCTTATGTAGATAAAACACATGTGTATATGTATTAATACACATGATATAGCCTGTGTTCTTCTACAGACCTAAAGTCACTCAAGTTCAAAGGGCATTGTTTAAAATCAAAATATTTTCACAGAGATATTATGTTAGTAATTGTGGGTGTTTTGCAACTAGTATTCTTCTATTGTGTTGAAAATTGAGACACATGCCAATAGAATGTAGGATCAGAGTTTACCTTTTGAGCTACAGCCACAGTCAAGTAGAAAACAATGTTACGTTAGCCCTATTACAGTCTAATCACACATAAATTTTTAAAGACTTCATTTTAAAGAATATGGGTCACTAAAATATAAAAACCAAAAAATCCAGCCAATAGCCTATTACCAAATATACATATTCTAATCAAGGAACAGGAAAGAAAATCAAGACAACACAATACCTCAGAAACTATCAATTCTAAAAAATGTGTTCCAAGATAGTGCATTAGATGAAATAATTAAAAATTCAGAAGAATGATTATTATAATAGTACATGAACAAATTCCTATATAAATTCATGTAGAATAGAAATTGTGGAATTAAATAAATCAGTAAAGAATATAAGGAAACCATCCTGGGGTTAAGTGTGTGCCCAACCGGCTGGCCTGATGCCCAGGAAAGGGAGCACAGGCACCCTCCAATCCCCTAAACTTTCTGGACATTCAGCAGGGACTTCTCTTCCTGGCTACTGCCTTTCTCTTCTTATCCCATCCCAGCTTCCTCCCAAGCACCCCTTTCCATCTTCTGGTTCACAGGATCCCCAACTCAGCCTGCTTTGGGGCTGAGGGTCTGGGGACAAAGTGGTGAATGCAACTGCTGCAGGAGTTTCTTTGTTACACTGAGCCTGGACCCAGCAAGCCAGTCCTACTGTCTGTGAGGCCCCTGGCCAGCAAGTGACCCTTATGCTGTATCAGAAGATCCATCTGGAGGGGTGAGTGTTTGCCCAGCTGGCCAGCCGGCCTGATGCTTCTGAAAGGGAGCACAGGCACTCTCCAATCCCCTAAAGTTTCTGGCCATTCAGTGGAGGCTTCTCTCCCCTGCTACTGCCTTTCTCTTCTTATCCCATCCCAGCTTCCCCCAAGTACCCCTTTCCATCTGCGGGGTCATAGGATCCACCCAATTCAGACTGCTTCGGGGCTGAGAGTCTGGGGACAAAGTGGGGAGTGCAACTGCTGCAGGAGTTTCTTTGTTCTGCTGAGCCTGTACTCATTAAGTCAGACCTTTTGTCTGTGAAGTCTCTGGCCAGCAAGTAGTCCTGATCCTGTACCAGAAGATCCATCCTGAGGGGTGAGTGTGTGCCAAATCGAATGCCCTGACACCCCGGAAAGGGAGCACAGGCACTCCCAATCCCCTAAACTTTCTGGCCATTCAGACGGCTGGCTTCTCCCTGGCTAATGCCTTTCTCTAATTATCCCACTCCAGCTTGCCCCCCAAGCATTTCTTTCCATCTGTGGGTTCCTTAGATCCACCACCAGAGACTACTTCAGGGTAGAGAGGATCTGAGAGGCAACTCTAGTGCTGAGGGGACCTAAAAGAGGGCAGACCAAGAAAAGCCCCCAAATACACAGGTAGGCATAGCAAAGATCGGACCAAGCCAACAAGACTCTCCTAACAGCATTTGAAAAAAGAGATGGGCAGGCACCAATGCAAGAATTCCTCCAACAATCTGAAAAGCAACATGATAACACCAGAATCCAGCAAACAGACAACAGGAAGACTTGAACACCCTAATCCAGAAGAAGTAGAAGAAATAGACTGTAAATAAAACATTAAGAAAGTGTTA
The DNA here is from genome assembly GCF_014885135.2 of Alexandromys fortis. Classification (NCBI taxonomy): domain Eukaryota; kingdom Metazoa; phylum Chordata; class Mammalia; order Rodentia; family Cricetidae; genus Alexandromys; species Alexandromys fortis. Next base: position 475,664 of record NW_026068241.1, read on the forward strand.
GAGACCATTAAACGGGATGAGAAAAACTCCTTTAAAGAAATGGATGAGAAGACTAACAGAAAGTGAGAAGAAGTGAATAAATCCCTCAAAGATACCCAAGAAAAAGCAATCAAACAGGTAATGGAAACAGGTCAAGACTTGAAAACTGAAATGGAGGTAATGAAGAAAACACAAACCCAGAGATGGCAGGATATGGAAAATCTGGGTAAACGAACAAAAACTACAGAGAAAAGTATAACCAACAAACTATAAGAGATAGAGGAAAGAATCTCAGATGCTGAAGATACTATAGAGAAAATAAATTCACTGATCAAGGAAAACTTCAAATCCAATAAATTCTTAACACAAAACATCCAGAAAATCTGGGACACCATGAAAAGCCCAAAACTAAGAATAATAAGGGTAGAAGAAGGAGAAGACTTACACCTCAAAGGCCCAGAAAAATATATTCAACAAAATTATAGAAGAAAACTTTCCCAACATAAAGAAGGATATTCCTATGAAATTACAAGAAGCATAAAGAACACTGAATAGACAGGATCAAAAAAAAATAGCAACAAAAAATAACAAAAACAAAACATCCCCTCGCCATATAATAATCGAAACACAAAATATATAGAATAAAGAAAGAATATTAAGAGTTGCAAAGGAAAAAGGTCAAGTAACTTATAAAGGTAAACCTATCAGAATTGCACCTGACTTCTCTATGGAAACCATGAAAGCCAGAAGGTCTTGGATAGATGTGCTGCAGAAATTAAGAGACCATGGATGCAAGTCCAGACTACTATACCCAGCAGAGCTTTCCTTCACCTTCAATGGAGAAAACAAGATATTCCAGGGTAAAAACAAATTTAAACAATGCATAGCGACAAACCCAGCCTTACAGAAAGTAATAGAAGGAAAGTCACTAACCAAGGAGTCCAACAATGACCACAATAACTCAGACATCTAGAGACCCTTCACCAGCGCAACTCAAAGAAGGGAAACACACAAACTCTACTACGAAAAAAGTGACCGGTTTTAACAACCATTGATCACTATTATCACTTAATGTCTATGAACTCAACTCACCTATAAAAAGGCACAGCCTAAGAGATTGGATACGAAAACAGGATCCAACATTCTGCTGTTTACAAGAAACACACATCAAACACAAAGACAGACATTTACTGAGAGTAAAGGGTTAGGAAAATGTATTTCAAGCAAACAGACCTAAAAAAACAAGCGGGTGTGGCCATACTAATTTCTAACAAAATTGACTTCAAACTAAAGTCAATCAGAAGAGATGGAGATGAACAATTTATACTCATTAACAGGAACAATTCATCAGGGTGAAGTCTCAATCCTGAATATCTATGGCCCTAATATAAAAGCACCCACATATGTAAAAAAAATTACTAGAACTCAAAGCACACATCATACCCCACACACTAATAGTAGGAGACTTCAACACGCCTCTCTCACCAATTGACAGGTCAACCAGACAGAAACCTAACAGAGAAATAAGAGAATTAATGGAGGTAATGAATCAAATGGACTTAACAGACATCTATAGAACATTCCACTCAAATAGGAAACAATATACCTTCTTCTCAGTATCTCATGGAACCCTCTCGAAAATTGATCGCATACTCGGTAACAAAGCAAACTTCCACAGATATAAAAAAAAATTTAGTAACCACCTATGTCTTATCGGATAACCATGGAATAATGTTAAAATTTAACAACAATTCTACTCCCAGAAAGCCTACAAACCTATGGAAACTGAACAGTCAACTACTGAAACACACATGGGTCAGGGAAGAAATAAAGAAAGAGATTAAAGTCTTCCTTGAATTCAACAAAAATAAAGAAACAACATAATCAAACCTATGGGACACTATTAAAGCAGTCCTAAGAGGAAAGTTCATAGAACAAAGTGCCCACATTAAAAAAAAAAAAAAAAAAAAAAAAAAANCACCACAACTAAAAGTTCTAGAAAAAAAAGAAAGAAACAGACTCACCCAGGAGGAATAGAAGACTGGAAATAATCAAACTGAGGGCTGAAATCAACAAAATAGAAACACAGAAAACAATCCAAAATATCAATGAAGCAAAGAGTTGGTTCGTTGAGAAAATCAACAAGATTGAAAAACCCCTCTCCAAACTAATGAAAAGGCACAGAGAGAACACACAAATTAACAAGATCAGAAATGAAAAGGGGGACATAACAACAGACACAGGAAATTCAGAGAATCATTAGGTCTTACTACATAAGCCTATATGCCACAAAGTGGGAAAATGTAAAAGAAATGGACTTGTTTTTAGATAAGTACCATATACCAAAATAAAACCAAGACCAGGTGAACAATTTAAATAAACCTATAAGTTGTGAGGAAATAGAAGCTGTCATAAAAAAAAACCTACCAACCAAAAGAAGCCCAGTACCAGATAATTTTAATGCAGAATTAAGCAGAACTTCCAAGAAGAACTGATACCTATACTCATAATGTGTTTCAAGTAATAGAAACAAGTCATTGCAAAATTCTTTTTATGAAGCTACAGTTACCCTGATACCAAAACCACACAGACTCCACCAAGAAAGAGAATAGCAGACCAATCTTGCTCATGAACAGTGATGTAAAATTCTCAATAAAACTAGGATATCCAAAACAATCCTATACAATAAAGGAACTTTATTACCATCCCTGACTTCAAACTCTTATTACAGAGCCACAGTAACGAAAACAACTTAGTATTGGCATAAAAACAGAGACGTCGACCAATGGAATAGAATTGAAGACCCGGATATTAATCCACAAACCTATGAACACCTCATTTTTAACAAAAGAGCTAAAAGTATACAGTGGAATGAAGAAAGCATCTTCAACAAATGGTGCTGGCATAACTGGATGTCAACCTGTAGAAGAATGAAAATAGATCCATATCTATCACCAGGCACAAAACTCAAGTCTAAATCGATTAAAGACCTCAATATAAATCTGTCCACACTGAACTTGACAGAAGAATAAGTGGGAAGTAGACTGCAACACATGGGCACAGGAGACAACTTCCTACGTATAACCCCACTAGCACAGACAATAAGAGCAACATTGAATAAATGGGACCTCCTGAAACTGAGAAGCTTCTGTAATGCAAAGGACACTGTTAATAAGACAAAAAGGAATCCTACTTAATGGGATAAGATCTTCACCAACCCTGCATTAGAGAAAGGTCTGATCTCCAAAATATATAAAAAACTCAACAAACTAGACATTACAATTCTAATTAACCCAATTAAGAAATGGGGTACTGTGAGAGCTCACCAAGTCCAGCTGGACTGGAACTGATAGAGCATGTGATCAAACCAGACTCTCTGAATGTGGCAGACAATGAAGAATGACTGAGAAGTCGATGATAATGGCACTGGCTTTTGATTCTACTGAATGTACTAGCTTTTGGGGAGCCTAGTCTGTTTGGATGCAGACCTTCCTAGACCTAGATGGAGGGGTAGGGCCTTGGCCTTCCCACAAGCAGGGAACCCTAACTTCTCTTAGGACTGGAGAGGGAAAGGGAGTTGGAAGTGGGAGGGAAATGGGAGAAGGTGGAAATTTTTAATATAAATAATTTTTTTTAAAAATGGGGTACTGAACTGAACAGAGAATTCTCAGCAGAAGAAGTTCAAATGACCAAAAGACACTTAAGGACATGTTCAACCTCCTTATCGATTACAGAAATGCAAATCAAAACAACTTTGAGATACCATCTTACACCTGTCAGAATGGCTAAAATCAAAAACACCAATGATAGGCTATGTTGGAGAGGATGTGGAGTTAGGGGAACACTCATCCATTGCTGGTGGGAATGCAAACTTGTGCAATCACTTTGGAAATAAGTGTGGTGGTTTCTTAGTAAATTGGAAATCAACCTACTTCAGGATCCCGCAATATCACTCTTGGGAATATACCCAAGAGATGCCTGCCCAATCACACTACAAAAACATTTGTTCAATTATTTTCATAGCAGCATTATTTGCAATAGCCAGAACCTGGAAACAACCTAGATGCCCCTCAATGGAAGAATGGATAAAGAAAGTGTGTAATATATACACATTATAGTACTACTCAGCAATATTAAAACAATGACATCTTTAATTTTGTGTGCAAATGGATGGAAATAGAAAACACTATCCTGAGTGAGACAACCCAGACCCAAAAAGATGGATATGGTATGTACTCACTCATTAGTGGACTCTAGCCATAAACAAAGGACATTAAGCTTATAGTTTGCGAGCCTAGAGAAGCCAAATAACAAGATGTACCCAAAGAAAAACATATATAGATCCTCCTGGAAATTGGAAGCAAACAAGATTGCAAGGCAAAAGTTGGGAGCATGGAGTTGGAGGTAGGAGTGGGGGTAGAGTTAGGGGAAGGGGAGAGGGGGAGAGGGAAGGAAGAAGGGAAAGACTGGGGAGAGCTTGGGTGAGTGGGAGGGTGGTGATGGAGGAAGGACAGATATAGGAGCAGGGAAGAAGATATCTACATTAAGGGAGCCATTTTAGGGTTGCCAAGAGACTTGGCTCTAGAGGGGATCCCAGGTGTCCATGGGGGTGTCCCCAGCTAGGTCCTTGGGCAGCAGAGGAGAGGGTTCCAGAACTGTTCTTGCCTGCTATCACACTGAAGATTATCTAGAATATCACCATAGAATCTTTGTCTGGCGATGGATGGAGATAGAGACAGAGACCCTCATCAGAGCAAGAGACTGAGCTCCAAAGGTCCAGTTGAAGAGCAGAAGGAGGGAGAAGATGACCAAGGAAGTCAGGACCGCAAGGGTTTGGTCCATCCACTGAGGCAGAATGCCTGTTCTAATGAGAGATCACCAAATCCATTGCTGGTGGGAGTGTAAACTGATACAGCTGTTTTGAAAATCAGTATAGCAATTATTCAGAAAATTAGGAAACAACCTTTCTCAAGACCCAGCAATACCAGTTTTGGGTATATACCCAAAGGATGTTCAATCATGCCACAAGGACATGTGCTCAACTATGTTTACAGAGCATTATTTATAATAGCCAGAAACTGGAAACAACCTAAATGCCCCTTGACCAAGGAATGGATAAAGAAAATGCAGCACAGTTACACAATGAAGTACTACACAGCAGAAACAAAAAACATCTTGAAATTTGCAGGCAAATGGATGGATCTAGAAAACATCATATTGAGAGGGGTAACCAAGACACACAAAGATAAATATAATATGTACTCACTCATAAGTGGCTTTTAGACATAAATCAAAGAAAAAAAAAGCCTACTATTCACAATCCCAGAGAACCTAGACAACAAAGAGGACCCTAAGAGAGACATACCTGGTTCTAATATACATGGAAAGTTAAAAAACGAGATCTCCTGAGTAAATTGGGAGTGAGAAGATTATGGGAGAGGGTAGAAGTGGAGGGGGAGGAAAAGAGGGGAGTGGATAAAAATATATAGCTCAATAAAAACATGCAGAAAATAGTTCACAAAACTGTCATAACTGAAAAAAACTCAGAAGAAATTAAAAATTAAGAGAAACAAAAGCAATTTTTCCCTTTTAAGATGAAGGAAGCTATGAGGCAAAAGGAGGGCGCATTCCAGCATCTGAGAATGGTTTCCACTGAAAACCAACAAGGAAAAAGGACTCATCTCAGTAACACCAAGGAACATGATTTTTCCAACAGTCTGGATAAACAAGGCAATAATTCTCTCATTGAACTTTGATATTAGCCTACTGAGAGTAATACTGAACATATGCATTACAGAGCTCTAAGTAGTAAATTATTATCTATACAAGCCATCCAGCTTCTGGTAATTTATTAAACAGCAACAGATAATATACTTGCTGATACTTGTTTCGGAGTTACTACTAAGGTAGAATCCTTTCATCATCTTCATATGCCAATCCCCTTTATCCTAAATTCTATCTACATTTTGTCTTAATTTCTTAGCAACTTTGATATTTCTAACTTGTATAATATTTGGAGGTTAATTCATTTTACGAGAATAAATTAAAAGTTTCCGAAGGAGAGATGTTACACAATGCCACAAATAACCAATACTAAACACATCATCCAACACACAAATGTTGGCCTCCAGGGAGAGATATTGGCAGCATAATTTTAACAATCACTTTTTTATTATACTGATTTTTTCTGTATGATTAATGTTGTCTAACACTTTAATGTACTTAGTAACGCTCAACACTGGTTACAGATTCTTATTTAATCAATGAAACTAATAACTTCCTAGCAAACTACTAAAGTTATATTTTATTGGCTTGCTAGAGGCAAATTGTTAAATTATAATGAGCTCTGCAATTTTTTACATTATTAACAATAAAACTCAAGGTCTGGAGAGATGTTTCAGTTGGTAGAGTAGTTTCCTTACAAACACAAGGGCAGGAATTCTAACCTCAAAATACACATTAAAAATAAAAGCCAGGTGTCTAGCATGCTCTTAAAATCTCAGCCCTGGGGAGGCAGATACAGGCAGATCTCTGGGGCCCACAGGCTAGCCTAACTTTAGCCAGCTTCATAAATTACTGGCTGGTAAGAGACCTTGTCCCAAACAAAAGGGAGATGGAACTTGACGAAGGTTATATTAAGTAGTTCTCTGGAATATTCATGCATGCATACATATGTCATGAACCTCCATATACATGAATGTACATGCATATAAATACACATACACACAAGCACAAACACAAAAATGTAATTAAATAGATAATACAAAAATAAAGGTAATATACCATTATCAAAATTTATGACTTATTGTTTTAACACACTTAGCTATTTGTAGTTTAAGATATTTTCATCTACTGCACTAATACGATGTTATGCTACTCTACTCCCCTTTCCAAGTCTATCAGTGGGTAGCTTAAATTCAGTCATAAAATATTTATATGGGATTAATAAGCATGAAAATTATATCTTTATTATTTTGTTAGTTATTTAGATTTATGAAAATAATCAATATTAATGACAAATTTTACTTAAAATGTGAAATATGAAGCATTATTCTGAATTTTAAAAATTAATTTCAGTAAAAAATTGATTCACATTATTAGTGATTGAGGAAATTTACATTACATATATTAATACATTTTTACTCATTAATTGGAAGAAGAGTGCACTAAAATTTTTGATAAAATTACAGTGATTAGCTGTAAGCATAGTTGGTTACATTAGGTCAAAATCAATAAAGACTTTTCCACAGTATCAGTTGGGTATATATATATTTACAGTAAATACTTTATATTTCATTATTATTTGCAAATGGTATACTCAATGCTAGTACTGTATATATAATATTTGTCAGTTTTCTACACAGCACACACAGTATCACAATATGCAACTTTTTCTAGGTGTGCAATTTCTTTATATATTCATTCTTCACTTATTTTCAACTCTTACTCAACTTGAAGCTGAACATTTTAGCTATACTTCCTGTCTGGGAAGCAAGTTTATCATGTCTTATAATTCAGAAGTTCAGCAAAAATATATGCAATATTTCCGTCACCTAAAACATGCTTAACCTTTGACTTGTCACAAATTTTTCATTTATTTCCATAAAGTTCAACAATAGCCAAAACATGAAAGAAAAACAATCTACAAAATGATTTATATATATGACTCAACAATGTTTCATTTTCTTTAGACTTAGAAGTTGAGTTAGAACATTACAGTAAAAGTTAAAAGTAGACTTCCTTAATAACTTCTCTTCTGGGGATACAAAGCATTACAGCTATCCACAAAAATTTCCAACTAATCTTCCATTACATCCATACAGCCAAGAGTATAAGGTTTCACTATGTACCAAACATATGTTTTTTAATCTCTTTTGCTTGGGTTTTATTTTTTTTTATGTAAGGATGGTCCAACCTCGCAAACCCTTTGTTGAAGGGTCTAGTCCCATATTATATTACAAACTATATGGAAATTAATAATACCGTCTCTAGGAATGTTTTTGTAATTTTATTCAATTGTTTTGAATTTCTCTCTTGAAAATATATAGATTTCGATTATATATAGATATATATGTTTGTGTGTTGTATACATATCCTGATGAGAAACCATCAGGTCAAATAGAGTCCCAACAAGTTATTAAGCCTGAAATATTATGAGTGTCTGTAATAAAGTATATATTAACACATGAATAGATTTAATTTATGTAATAATATTTTACAGTAATATGTATATATAAATTGTTAATATTTTGCTTTTATTGTTGCCATGATACGTTTTTACTATGGCTTGCCGCCTTTTTTCTTCATCCATACCATCTGATGGTCCTAGCAATCAACATATAGAGAACTTGATTGCCTGAAGTGAAGTAAAGAAGATAAGAATGCAAAAAAAAAATGAAGACCTAGTATTAAGGACAAGCACTAAACCTAGGAGGGGTCTAAGATTCATCTGCTGAAATTCTGAGAAATAAACTGTTTTAAGGAGGTTAAAGCCAAGGAGAGATTATGGTAGTCAGTGTTTCTCACCTTGAGTGTCCTGACTTCCCTGGGCTCAAATGTCCCTTTCAGATGGGTAGCAAATAAGATACTCTGCATATCAGATATTATCTTTACAATTCATAACAGTAACAAAGTAAGTTATAAAGTAGCAAAGAATTTTATGGTTGTGGTCACCACAACATGAGAAATCAGGGTTGCAGCATTAGGAAGAGTGAGAACCACTGCTCCAGGTAAATTATATAGGAAAAAAATCTTTATGTAACACTAACAGCAATAACAACAACAAAAAGAATAAGGAAGAAGAGGAAAAGGAGGTAAAAAACTGAGAAAAGAGAAAAAAGGTGGACAGAGAGTAATAGTAAATACAGCAAACAATTTTTTAGTACCATGAAGAAACAATCCTAACATTAATGATCACATATTAGGTATAATTTATAAGATATCTTTTTAGCATTAACATCTTTATTTACAGATAAATCTAACAGTAAGCTCTGAGACGCATTTATGTCAAAGGTCACACAACTAGTAATTGTCATCTGGAATTTAAACACAGGCAGCCTAACTTCAGAATATACATTCTAAATCTCTATGCCGAATAATTTAGAATCATGATTTATGTGATGTTTCCATATACTAAACTAATTTTATGTGTCCAATATTATACCTAAATTAAAATTAAATAACAGGCAAAACAATAATATAATTCCAAATAAAATGAGCATAAACACATTTTAGCAAAATTTCACTTAATGACCCTAATATGCCATTTAAGACTATGTAAAAGTAATCTTTGAGACACTTTATATACTTTTTTGTTTATTCTTATTTAATAATTCATTTCTGATAAGTACAGTGATAGAAAATGAATTAAGTAAAAATCTTTCAATGAAATACATCCATGTTTAAGAGTCCCTCTCCTACTTTTCCTTGTGCGCTCTCTCTCTCTCTCTCTCTCTCTCTCTCTCNATTGAGTAAACATATATAGTGCACACAAAAATAAGAAGTAAAACAAAAATCCATTATTTATAGTTTTTAGATTACATCAAAAAAAGTAAAATAATTTTTTGTCCAGGATTAACTGAAATCTTGCATGTTATAATACCATTACATACTCTCTTCTCTCGATCTCTCTCTCTCTCCCCCTACACAGACAAGAGAGGGAGGGAAGGAGGGAGAGAGAGGGATAGAGAGGAAGAAAAAGAGGGAGAGGGAGAGAGAGGGAGAGAGAGGGAGGGAGAGAGGGAGGGAGGGAGGGAGGGAGAGAGAGAGAGAGAGAGAGAGAGAGAGAGAGAGAGAAAATGCTTAATCAATATGGGAAAGAAGAGAGACAGGAATATACCTAACTGCCAAGACATCTAAAATCCCAAGACCAAAAAAAAAAAAAAAAAAAAAATGGGGTGCTAGAACTTTTAAGGAAACTGTATTACCTAGTATTCATGCAACATGAACCAATTAGCCATCCAAATGTTTCCCATCTGGATATCTGACATACTAAAAAGATCCCATTTGACTCACATTTTTTCCACATTAAAAACAGCTGTTAATAGCAAAGACTCTCAAACATCTTATTAACTATATTTTCACCATGAAATTGCAAAGCATATTATATCCATATCATTATAATTAAGTCCTAAATATTATAAAATTTATTTTCTTTACTTTATGCCAATAGATTTTTTTTATTGCTGTTACCATTGCTTTCTTACCTGATCTTCTCTTGACATAGCTTGCTCTTCAATTTTACCCTAAACACGTGAGGAAGGGGAAACAAGACAACTTATTAAGGAAACAAACCCAAAATAAATAGAATTTTAAAAAGAGTTTACAATAAAGAAAACATAAAATGTGGCTATCTGAACATTTTAGTACTATTTCTATTTTACAAACATATATATGCATATATATTAATATTATCAGCCTATGCAATTATCTATATCTCTGAAACGATATTCATATTCAATCAATATTTTTAAACATTAAGAATATTTAAATCCAGAGAAACAATGTAAAATATTCTTAATTGACAAAATTTCCAGCCCCAGCTTTTGACATATTTTCTGTTTAAGGTTACTGTTCCTGCAATGCTATGTATATGTGTTTACTTCCCACTCCCATACCCAGATAAAATTCACCTGAATCTGGAGACGTGAACCCTTGGAAATCTTATCTCTCAGAAAATAAAACCATTATGATTGTGTTCCTGGTCCAAATCTAAGAAAACTATTTAGCAGTAACAGGAAGCTTTGGGAGACTGATCATGTCATCTTATAGTTAGCAACTAGTAGTGAAAGACGGGAATGGTAGGCATAGTCAGGCACATGTCTTGCTATTAATAGAATGACATTTCCAGCAGCTGTCCAAATAGTTCAAGTCCCCCATCACAACTGTAACTTACCTCAGAGTCTATAAAATTAACCAGCCATCAATTCTGGAATTTAAATAGCTATGAATATTTGAACAAATTTTAACTCTATAGGCTATCTGAGTGGTAAATTACCTAGTAAGATAATAATAATTTTCTTTGTTCTCAATACAGTCTTCTACCTAGAACCAGATATTCATTCAAATATTTGATCAGGCATTAGTTTTTGCTATCACATATATTTGATCTTTAAATTAGACCTTAATTTCTATTAATAGGATTTGAAAAATTAGATGTAGAAGAAAGGCCAAAATAAAGGTTAATTTAGATTTCAAGGTTGTACTATGACTTCAGATTTTTTTCTTGTAGAATGTTAAATAATAGAAGAATAGAAAAAATAAAAATTAATCATGAGGGTAAAGATGTAATTACATATGGAAAGAAATATGATCAAGGCATATAATATGCATATATGGAAATGTTATATTGAAGTTCATCACTTATTATTATATACTAATTTTAAGAGGAAAAGAATGAGCAGAATAAAACTAAGTTGCTTTAGGAGAGAAGGTTTAAGTATTGAAAAGCAAGGAGTTTAAATCTCTTTCAATATAATAACAAAGAATAAAAAAGATAAATAAAATGACATATTGAAAAGATGATTAAAAAGCAAAATGGGTAATGTTTTATAACATGAAATTAGTAATGAGTACAGTATCAAAGAAGGCATAGTAAGACTAAATATGCTTTACATTCATAAGTAATTTTATCAAATTCATTTTCATATGTAGATTTTTCTTCCCACTACACTTAAAGAACTGTTTTGTTCATTATAATGTTTGTTTTTCAAATTTTTTTTCATTCATTAACATATTGCTATGCGATACCCAGTAAATAAATAACATTTGGGTTATTTTTTTAAATTAAATTCCTTTGAAGCTCTTGAAATATACCTCTTGTACTGGGAAAGTCAAAAGAGCAAATGATATTTCAATGAAAACTAAGCATATGCTAGGAAAGGTTTACAGGCCTGATATGAAAAATACTTTTAACTGTGTCTTTGATAACTTTCAAAGCTAAGGTCAATGGCAGTAAATTTACTTGAATGAAGTTGAATCTTGAGACCAAGTCAGTTACTAATCTTTCCTTCCATCTGCTTTGCCATCATCTAAATCACATTCCATTCTTCTAACATAGTTAAAATTTATAACCATTTGTCATAGCAACCTGGGACTTTGGCAACAGAATATGTTTTAAAGAATACTGTGCAGTAATCTCCACATTTCACAGTGTTGAGTGGGGGAAGAAAAGACTCAAGGACTTAAAATACTCCTTCCCTGACTAATTTAACTGGATTTTTTTTACTGTGCTTTATTAAATAAATCTACAATGAATATAAAGAAAGAAAGTTTTTCATCTTTTTACCTAATAACTCAAGATGAGAAATACAATAAAATAAAATTTTGATGTCTAATGTTTTACTGAAAACTTCCAAATTTATGAAACAGCATACAAAACTGTTATTAGCCAAAACAGGATAATAGTGGCATGGCAGGAGCAACAAATTATTTTATTTTTATATTTTTCAAAAATTCTTAGAAATATAATAATCTACACAAAATAATAGCCATTCCAGAAAATGAAACTTCACTCCTCCTCTGAGATTAGACCTTTTCACAGAACCATATTTCTACTTACAATGATATTACTTCACTATTGTCTGTAATTATTTTCACAGGAATTAAAATTTAATTACATAATATGTAATTTTCATTAGCTGAATGGTATAACTGCAATGAAAACCCATTAATTCACATCCAAATCAATTTACTATGTTCACACTGTCAAATGCATGTGTACCCATCAACATAAACTGAGATTATTTTGCTTGTCTTGATATTGTTCTTGCTTAAGGGTGTCCCTTGCAATTAACTTATGCAGAAAATTCAGTAATAAAAATTACAAATTCAATAAAAAGATATTCCCTATTTTATCCTTCAATGTCAAAACCACTGAGTATTTCCTGATGTCTTCGGACTAAATAGTGAAAAGTAACTCTACATCACTATGTGTCAGAAAATATTCCTTTATCTTTTTAGAAATAAATTGACTTCTAAATAGTATCTAAAAGCTCTACTAATGTTATTAATAATGAATTTTACTACTTAAAAATTATAATTATGTGTATGTGTGGATGTGGATGCTGATATGTACATGTGAGTGCAGGTACCCTTAGAGGTCACAACACATCTGCTCTCACGGAAACTAGAATTATAGATAGTTGTGAGCTGCCTGATGTGGGAACTAGGAATAAAACTCAGGTCCTCTGCAAGAGCAGTACCTGTCCTAACCACTTACTCATCTCTCCAGCCCTATTGTCACTTTCTTAACAAAAGAATGAAAAATATGAAAATGAAAAGTCAACAATTCCTATCTCTTCTTTAGCTAACTTAAATATGCAAATATTCGTGCTGAGTTGATTTTAAAGTTCAAATGTGATAATAGTTACAGTCTACAAATTATCTGTTTCATAGGATTCAGCAGAAGTAAGACGAGTAAATCATGTTTTTTTATCCTTAGCCCTGCCATAATATTACACTTTAATGTGAACTACCTCTGAATTCACTCATCATAATTTGTGTTACAAAGTTTTGCCTGTTATATTTGATCTTACCCAAAATGCCCTTCTTCATAAATATATCTATTTCAGTTCTATATACCCCTCCATGTCAGATAGCCTCTAGCCCCTTCATATCCATTCTCCCTTCACCCCTACTTATCTTTTTGGTTTCTTATTTTAGTTCATTCAAGAGAGTTCTCAACCAAAAGATAATAATTATTAACCCCTCTTCATTTATTCACTAAGCAAACATAAGAAAGGTAATTAACTGTCATTATTATAAAATGTACATGATAATATTCATCTCTGATATTTCTTTTTCATAACTCAGAGTAATGAAATATCTGACTATACTATGGTATACAACTTTATATCTCATTCCCTACTACATAAATCCAAGCAGTATTACTAATATTACCTCAAAATTTGTAACTCATACTTTTTGATATTATCCTTTAATTTCATTTTGTTGGGAGAAAGCTTAATTACCGACTTAAGGTATGCATTTTCATATACTATTATAATAGACAGCAAGATCTTATCCCTAAACCTGATCTTCCAACCTTCAAAAACAGAGAAATCATATCTTAGTTCTATAAAATTTTAAGGATGGTTACTTAATATCATATTTTCCTATCAGTACTATATCTTCATTTTATCTTCTGAAAATGCATATTTAATATGTAAATGTATTTGTTATACCTACTTACTTTCCATTTGACACTGAAGAAACTCTAATGGATTTTTATCTCTTAAACATATGTCTAATAGTGCAGTCATATTTCATAATTGCTGAAAGATGGTCTCATTTTTTAGGTTTCACCCTTCCTTTGTAGTACAAAAATAATTTCCTAATGAAAACGAATCTCTGAGGTCTGGAGAGATGTTGTTTAGTTTGCTTTCTTTTGTTATGTCAAAATACCATGAGCAAAACCAACTTGGAAATGAAAAGGGTTTATTTGTTATCCAAATCATAATTCATCATCTGTGGGATCCAAGGCAGGAACCTGAAACAAGGAACTGAATCAGAAACCATGGTGAAATGGTACTTACTGGCTTGTACCCTATGGCATGTTCAAATTGATTTCTTAATACAACTCAGGTCCACCTATCCAGGGATGAAACTACCCACCGTGGGATAGGTCCTTACACATCAATTATTAATCAATAAAGCGTCCCACAGGCTTGCCTACAGGTCAATCTGAGGGAGGTGTATTGTTTTTTGAGGTCCCTATTCTTGGATAACACTAGCTGTGTCAAGTTGCCAAAAACAAAACAAATTAAGAGCTTGCTGCTGTTTCAGAGGACATAACTTCAGTTACTAGCATCCATATCGGGCATCTCACAACCTACTGTAACTCCAAATCCCAGGGCTCCAAAATCTTCTTCTGGACCCCATGGGCTCCTGCATATATGTGCTATACTCACACAGATAGATGTGCATACACATGTTTAAAATAATATAAAAGTGAATTCCTAAGCAATCCACTTGCTATTAAAATTTATGCTATTATCTCTCTTTTTTTTTCTTTCCCTAGTACATATTCTGAGTATTGTCTTCTCATAGGTTACCACTGTTTCATCCTGAGAACCCCATATGTCTAGACACAGTGGTGAAGCTTGGACTGTGAGGCTCCTGTCAGTAGGACCAGGATGCATAACCTAGTTTGTTTGAGCCCATTACCTGTGGTGGGATGGCATTCTCACCCTTAATGCAAGAAGGAGAGACTTGGTCCTGCCCCAGCCTAAAGTGCCAGACTCTCTGGACTCCCTATTGGAGTACCTTACCCATTGGGAGGAGTGGATGGAGTGGTGGGCTGGGAGCGAGATTGAGGGAAGGTGGAAAAATGGTGGATAGAAGAACTGTGGATGGGATGCAAAATGAAACCAAAAAATGATTAGCTGGGTAGTAGTGGTGCAAGCCTTTAATTCCATCACTTACTCAGGAGGCAGAAGTAGGAGGATCTCTGTGAGTCTGAGGCCAGCCTAGTCTATAAGAACTAGTTCTAAGACAGGCTCCAAAGGTACACAGAATAACCCTGTCTCAAAAGATAGAAATTAAATAAATTAAAAGTAATTAAATAAAATATAATATGGTATTTGGTTCATTTTCAGAATTTGAGTCAGAAGTAGTCTTACCACAAGTCCATGCTCTATCAGCAATATAAAAACCTCATTTTTCTATGACTTGTAAGGACATGTGTACCTTTATAGTTTGATTGTTCAACACATTATTAAAGACAATTTTTCAGGTTACCTAAATATAGACTTAAAGGACTTCACTTTCCACAGACTATAGAGGCAGAGTGTTTTATTCTCTGGTTCTTATCATTTATTTATTTTCTAGTTTTTTTGAGACTAGATCTCACATATCCCAGGCTGGTCTTCAACTTGCTATGCAGAAATGGCTGACCTCGACCTCCCCAACCTCTTACCCTAGACTCACAATTGTGAGAATATGAGTGTGTGTGACCATAGCAAACATTTAAAAAATTTTTTAAAACACTGAAGTATTTCTTCTTTGTGTGGTAATAAAGCACTAGGACAATGTAAATGAAAATATTTTGTCAGAGAAAAATTAATTAATAATGCTACTAAGCAATGGTAAAATTTTATTTCAATGAGAGTACTTTTAAGTTCAATAAAATATGGCCTACACTATTGGACAATACAATGCAATTTTACTAAGACAAACCCCTGACAAGATAATAAAAATCAGGAATTAAACATTTAGAAATCACAAAATTATTAATGTTCAGGAGCCTGAGCAGTTCAATAAAGTTGACTGAAAAATAAATTTATGTTTTGCAATGTCTTTTGTCTTTTAATCAAACATAAATACAAATCTGAGGGGGAACTAATCATTAAGGTCAATTAGAGGTGAGGAACCAGAGAATTTCATTACTAGGATACATTAGATAATTGTTAGTTGCATTAGAAAAACTAATACTTTTAATATTTGTCAAGAGAAAAAATTTAAATGGTATTTAAATAGGAACTTGTAGTGCCAATACAATGAATAGTCTCCACTATAAATTTTGCATGAAGAAAGTAGTGTTAATGGAACTTTGTATAATGTATAATGAAGACCTTTATAACTGGATAAACTATTTCATTGAGACTGAATACAATGATGTACATGGTATTTTCAAATGAGTAGTTACTGTTGAATATCTAACTAAATGAGGTACAACATGTAATTAATTTAACCATACTACTGAATTCATATATATTAACTAGAATATAGAGAATTATTTTGTTTGCATGTTTATTTTGATTGTTTTCTTTCTCTTTTTTTAAATTTTTATTATTATTATTAAAAATTTCCACCTCCTCCCCTCCTCCCATTTCTTTCACCCATCCCCCCACTTCCCCTACCCCTCCCTCTCCAGTCCAAAGAGCAGTCAGGGTTCCCTGTCCTGTGGGAAGTTCAAGGTCACCCCCCCTCCCCACCCCACCCCCCCGCGCGCCATCCAGGTCTAGGAAGGTGTGCATCCAAACAGACTAGGCTCCCACAAAGCCAGAACATGAAGTAGGATCAAAACCCAGTGGCATTGTCCTTGGCTTCTCAGCAGCCCTCATTGTCCGCCATATTCAGAGACCAATGATATCCTTTGCTGGAGAGGTTGTGGAGAAAGGGGTACCCTCATCCATTGCTGGTGGGAATGCAAACTTGTGCAACCACTTTGGAAAGCAGTGTGGCGGTTTCTCAGGAAATTTGGGATCAACCTACCCCTGGACCCAGCAATGCCACTCTTGGGAATATACCCAAGAGATGCCCGATCATATGACAGGGGCATTTGTTCAACTATGTTCATAGCAGCATTATTTGTAATAGCCAGAACCTGGAAACAACCTAGATGTCCTTCAATGGAAGAATGGATAAAGAAAGTGTGGAATATATACACATTAGAATACTACTCAGCGGTAAAAAACAATGACTTCTCGAATTTTGCATGCAAATGGATGGAAATAGAAAACACTATCCTGAGTGAGGTAACCCAGACCCAAAAAGATGAACATGGGATGTACTCACTCATAATTGGTTTTTAGAGATAAATAAAGGTCAGTGAGTCTATAATTTGATCTCCTAAAGAAGCTAAATAAGAAGGTGATCCCAAAGAAAAACATATAGCTATCCTCCTGATTATGGGAAGTAGACAAGATTGCCGGGCAAAAAATGGGATCTTGGGGGAGGGGGGGAGGGAGGTAAGGGGAGATGGGGATATACACTATTTTTTAAGATTCAGGTTGGTTGTCATAATAAAATAGTCATTTTAATTCTAGGTGAGAAGACAGCTAACTAGAGCAACATGGCAACTTTGCAATTTGAACAAGGTGGGAACACCACCAAAGAAGGGTAAAAAGAATCTAAGAGCCAGGGGATGTAGAGAAATGTTGTAAAAGGTTGGCTCATAGATATGACATGACTGATACACAGTATATTCACAGCAGCAATGGTTACCTGCACAAGACATCCACAATATTAACAGATGAGCATAGAGGGGAGAGGAGTTTTGGATGCCATATTCCCAATTAAGAAGCTAATGACACTCAATGGATGCAGAGGAATAGAGAGACACTTTTCTTTGGGAGAATGGGGCCATTGATTAGTTGGTCATGCTATAGTGGATAACTGAACAGACACATGTATGTGTCCAGAAGTAACTCGAAATTAATGGGTTATAAATTAAAAGGCAAGAAGTTGGGAGGAGGAGAAAGATTTTGGGGAGAAGCGTGGGTGGAATTAAAGGGATGGAGCATGAGATTAATGTGATCAAGATGCACTGTGTATATGAATGGAATTATTAAAAAAAACTTAAGAAAGCAACAATTACTTCACACAGAAACATAATGAAAATACAGGAAACAAACTGTCACCAGAGCACTTAAACACAACTGTCAGAGTCCATGGAAATCAAACATTGAAACCGGAAAGATACAAAATAGAATTTCTTTTAAACCATGCAGCAGACATCAACATGTATTCTTGCTTCAAACTCACCTCTTTCTTTTTTAAGTAGAAAGACTAGCAATACAGACAGAAATCCTTAACTTACCTTTTGACGAATACGAGCAACTGCTTTTAGCAGTATATCCTGATGGTCAGTGCGGACTATTCCAAGTTCATTCAGTTGTTTCCTGGTGATGTTTAATAACTTCTCACCATTGATTTCTGCACTTTCAAAAATTTCTCCATATAAGAGAAAACTATAATCCAATTCTGTGAAAGGAAAGAGGTAGAGATGATAAGGAAACTTGCCCTTGTAAAATTCTACTAATATAAAATAATTTACATTTTCATTATAAAATGAATCATTTGCACTTTGCAATTGTAGAATCTAACTCTGGCAATTTTAGTTTGACAATATATTTAGGAGGGTGAAATTTTTGTAGGTACTTTCAGAAATACTTAAATACAAAACTTAATTTAAAAAAGAATTGTCAAATATGCAATTACAACCAAATTACCCATGAAGTCAGGTTTTTAACCTCCTAAATAATGTATAAGACTTAACTGAAATGAGATAAAATGTATTTTATGATTAAGATCAACTGATACTTGCAATTATGAGCAATATATTTTGTAGTTAATTAACATTATTTACTTTCAGTTACACACTGTTTATATCACAAATATCATAAAGTAAATATAATTTATCTGTTCAAATATCATAGAAAATAAAATCTTAAGCCTTTAAAAAATAAAAAATATAGCTAACTAACAAAAATGAACTATCTCAGAAAGATGCATCTTAGACAAACTGTTTCATAATATAGTGAAAAATCCTAAAATTTCTTACATACGCAATTAGTAAAGTGCTGCTGTCATATCTTAGATCTATATAAGTAGAAGCAATATGCTGATATATAAATAGAACATTATGTAAAAAATTATAGAGACAATAACCTAAGAGGACAAAACATGAGGAGTTGAACTGAGTGTATAAAAATGGAAGATATGTAAATTCTACAATTAGACATTTTTATCCATATAATATAATTATAATGTAAAATATCAAAATTAACTTATAATTTATTTGAAATTTAAATTGAACTTTGCTTGAAATTACTATGACCAAAATTCTGGGAATTAATAATGCAGCATGATTAATACAGATTATATTTATTTTCTTCTTTTAAAATTATTAGGCCAGGCTAATTTTTTCATTAATATCTTTAAGTGATTTACTATCTAATTGGAAAATATAAGATTTTATGAAATATATTTAAACTTCTTTTCAATCTTGTTAAGTAGTTTTCAAGCATATATATTTTGTGCTTATATGCTAATTAAAATCATGTTTGCAATCTTAACTGTTGCAGGAAGACATATTAAAAAAATCTATTATTTTATTCTATTTCATTTTTACTTCAATTTGTATTTTAAATATATATGAATATATTTCTTTTATTTTGAAGTTTTATTATTTTATTACTACATATAAGGATATCCTTTCTCCCAGATGAAGCTACCTATCAAAAGTCAACCTTCCTAAATATGGACATTCAGATGTCCATTTCCCCTTCTTTATGCTTGGTATAAAAAATTTTTGTTCAGCCGGGCAGTGGTGGTACACGCCTTTAATCCCAGCACTTGGGAGACAGAGGCAGGCAGATCTCTGTGAGTTCAAGACCAGTCTGGTCTACAAGAGCTAGTTCCCGGACAGGCTCCAAAGCTACAGAGAAACCCTGTCTCAAAAAAAATTTCCTTGTTCAATAATACAAACAAAACAGAAAATAACAATTGTTATTCAGATAGGAAAATGTAACATTTCTAATGTTGAAGGTCGCTGATCTCAGCATATTTATATTTTTTTTCATTAAGTATAAAATATTTTATAGATGAGTAAATATTTGAACTGCAGATATAGTAAAATTTAATTTTTCCACATGATAGAATTGCTTACCTTACCTTTTACAAATTACTGTACTGAAATTTACTATTAAAGTGTGAGATAAAGCATTTGAACTTAGAACAGGATCAACAAATGTATTAATACATAACCTGTAATCTGGATCACTTAATTTTAAACAAAGCAATTATGTTCTGTTTTGATCTTCTTTTGTGTATGAAATCTTTGAGCCGGACGGTGGTGGTGCACGCCTTTAATCCCAGCACTTGGGAGGCAGAGGCAGGCAGATCTCTGTGAGTTCGAGACCAGCCTGGTCTACAAGAGCTAGTTCCAGGACAGGCTCCAAAACCACAGAGAAACCCTGTCTCAAAAAAAAAAAAAAAAATCTTTGAGCCATTAAATACCGTATTTTTGATTAACATATTTCTAGCTATTTCTATTTCTTTATGGAAGAATGAAAACTGAATACATGAAGCATAGTTTTGAATAATAAAATCTGTCTCAAATATCCAAGGAGACATTTCACATGAAGAAAAACGTTTAAATTTCCAGTCAATCAGACTACCACTTCAAAGCAACAACATCCATTAAAGGCAGAAAGCTCGCACACAGTATCTGGCATGCAAGGTTCCAGATTGTAAAACCATCTGTATTTTGATATACTTTCTCACAGCCACATTTGCAATTCTTAAATTACTATCAAAAATTTATAATCAAATATAATGCTATCATTGTAAACATGTATGTTTTCAATATGATTCCCATGGTACACACAGTCACACCTACTTGGAATTTCCACTTATATCCTATGTCACATTTACCCAAGAGCTTTCTATAAATAGTATTTATTCACAGGTTACATGATCAGTATAATATTTTAAAGATTATTCTTTTAATATATGTGTGTATGTATACATACATACCTATAGGTCCCTGTAGAAGCATGAAGGGGGTGTTAGATCCCCTGAACCTGGAGTTATAGGAGATTGTGTGTCACTTATTGTAAATGCTGGGAATAGAACTCCAGTCCTCTATGTCTTTTGCAAGAGAAGCAGGTGTTCTTTACTGTCAACATATCTTTCTACTCTGGTATCATATTTAAATGTTTTCTTATGTATCACTGTGCACATGTGTTTGTGCAAATTTTAATTCTAGTTTCCTAAATTCCCAAGTAATTTATGTATTACTACCACTTCCCTAAACCAGTAAATTGCCACCTGCAGAAAAGGAGCAGAAAGACTGTAAGAATGAAAGAATAAGAGCATCTACTATTAAATACTGTCTTCTAGATAATAAGAGCCTGAGGACCATGACATTTCCTATGAAATGTCAGGGAGTTAAACTCATGAAATCTTAACAATATGGTGACACAATGACAGTTAATAGCCAACATAGATATGGGAAATCTCATAAGACTCTCCCTAGATGAGGAGTTACAGGCAATTAATAGGAGCCAAAACAAATATATCTAGAATTTAGACGGATTAGAAATTCATCCAGTAAATCAAAAAGTAGATGTCATAAATAAAATTTGTATCACTGTAAAAGAACTAAGTCTTTAAGTGGAGAAAAAAGACTGAATGTGTCCTCACGGTAATAAGCGATGTAGGCACTTGAGTATCACAATGAACATATTTTCTCTCTAAGCTACTCTTTTCTTTAGAAGACAGATCATAATGTGACTTTTTGTAAAGATTGCTGAAAATTGCTTTACTTATGTATTTCTGGTATCTGTATATATGATACCAACAGTTGCCTAAAATATTCTCTTTGTGAAAGCTGTTTTCTAGACTCTATTTTTTTCTAAATACTTTAATCAGAAGTATGGGTGGTAAATACATGAATACTGTCCTTTTCTATCTTATTCCTGTGTTAGACATCATTCAGTGATCATAACACCTTTTAAGATGAAACCATAGAAGATTTCTGATAGACTAAATTTAAAGAAAGTTCTATTCTGCTTGTTATATTTTATGCACTTCTCTCACAAGAAGAATTGCATTTCATATCAATGCCCATATACAACATCCCAATTAAGAAACTTTAGTTAGATTCATAAACATTTAAATAATGCCTTTGTGGAAAAAAATGAACATTTCATAGGAACCAACTATACCCACATTTCCAAATATTGTTTATAAATGTGTGTTTACATTTCAAGGAGAATATGCTATAGAGACTTGCATTGATATGGATCTTGATTTACTGATACAAATTTAACCTCAATTTTGTTACATGTATATGTATTTCTGATCTTGATTAAGTTAATGCGATTGTGTAGCTCATATAAAATGTAATGTATAATTAAAAAATACAGGTTAATAGATAATCATATATAATAGTCAAACTTGATGGAGTTGAAAATTTATAATTACAGTTTTCCTTAGTTATGATAAAAGATAAAGTAGATATAAATATTGTAACTGTAATTCTTGTTTGATAAATCTTTGGTTATATGAAATTTTACTATGTTAAAGTTAAAGCCTTTCTTTTTGTTTAAACAGAAAAGGGGAATGATGTAGGAGGTCCATCTATCTATATGTTGTTTTCCTTGGTTAATGAATAAAGAAACTGCCTTGGCCTGATGATAGGGCAGAACTTAGGTAGGCAGGGAGAAAGAACTGGATGCTGGAAGAAAGAGTGGCAGAGTCGGGGAGACACCATGGATCCACCACCAAAGTAAGATATACTGCCAAAACTTAGCTGTTAAGCCACTTCCACGTGGTGATACACAGATTAATAAAAATGGGTTAAACTAAGATGTAAAAGTTAGCCAATAAGAAGTTAGAGTTAATGGGACAAGTAGTGTTTTAACTAATACAGTTTCAGGGGGTTATTTCAGGGCTAAGCTAGCAGGGCAGCAGGGACAAACAAGCGGCCCCTCCATGCAACACAACATCCCTCTTAAGAAACTTTAGTTAGATTCATAAACATTTAAATAATGTCTTTGTGGAAAAAAGTATACATTTCATAGGAACCAACTGTTAACATTGGTAAAAAAGTTAAATATGAATGTGGTATAAGACAGGGAAATGGCTCAGTAGGTTGCAGCACTTGCTGTGAGACAAATGCTCGAGCACCCATATAAACTCAGGGAATAGCTGTGCCTGTGTCTTTAAATCAGATGTTCTGAAGTAGATACGGGTGAATCCTGAAAGCTTACTGGCCAGCCACCTTAATTGAAATAGCAAGACTCTGGTAGACAGAAGAAGACACTTGCTATCTGCTTTAGGCCTGTGGATAGGCAAGCACAAGAACATGATTCTGCATGCGTGTGTGTGTGTGTGTGTGTGTGTGTGTGTGTGTGGCATTAGTGGTAGTATTACACTTAGTCAATTGCTGGTACTGTTTTCATTATTTTCTTTTCAGTTACAACTTAATGCAGTTGTTCTCAAACTTTAACTTCTTTCATATTCTTAGAGAAACTGAGTTCTCTGGTATGATACTATAATTCCAGTACTTAGAAACTGAGGCACTGGGATCACGAGTTCATGACAGACCTGTGCTTCATAGCAATTTACAGACTACTTGAGAAAATAAAATACGCTATCTCAAAAATAACTAGCTAAAAGTTGTGAAGCTATCTTAAGTAAATAGAATGTTCTATCACTCCCTTAAAGGTATATTACTTTATTAATAAACCAAACTACAAAATTTAACTTAGCAACTTCCATACTGTGTTAAGTACTGTGAGGCACACTAGAAGAGCAAAGGATAATTTTTAAGATTCAGAGAACTGTTTCAAGAAAGTTAGCAGCACACTAATGTAACAGTAAAAATAAGAAACCAAGATATGTCACATACCAGATCAAACTTAAATATTTTCAAAGCATAGATCTATTAAGGTTTGTGCATTATTGAGACATTTTTACCTAATGAAGGTCAAGAAATAAACCTCTTTTACATCTGTCATTTTTTTTGCAGTGGGGGAAATATCTCAATCCATTAAAATAAGCACTATACACTAACTAGTCCATATGTAAGTAGTGACTGCTCACCTTATGAAAGTGAGTTACAGTGGTTTTATCAGAATGTCATTTCAAGTTATGGAAGTAGAACTTTATGTATTAATTCAAGTGAGTTTCATTGGTCTTAAGCTGGCAATATGAAATTGCTACTACATATATTATTTCAGCAATGAGCCACTTCAACCAACTATATTGACAATTCCACTATCAGTATAGATTCTAGGGATTCAACAAGAGAATTACTCAGCATATTTTCCTGAAGTTCAATATAAAGAATTGAGATGCTTATCAAGATGTTCTTGGAGAATTCTGGCAGGGACACAATACAGTTCTCAGTATACAAACTACTACATTGAAAAAAAGATTCATTATCACATTTATGACATAAATAAGCATTTATCCTCAATTTATGTTCATTTATAAAAACTCATAAAAGACAAATTTGTATAGTTTTGTACAACTGAAATTAAACTGTTTAAAATGTTACATGTACTTTTAAATCATAAACCTCTGAACACTTTAAGAGAGAGAGGAGTGGGGGGAGGGGGAGAAGAGAGGGGGGAGGGGGAGAAGAGGGGGGGGGGGGGGAGGGAAATGGGAGGCTGGGAGGAGGCGGAAACTTTTTTTCTTATTATCAATAAAAAAATAAATAAATAAAGAGAAAATAGAAGAAAAATATTTATTTTTCTAAGTACTGTTCATGTGGTACAGCAAAATTCCTTAGTATCTGACTAATTTATAAGCAGATTGAATTTATTTCTAATAAATTGACACATTGACATGGGTAATATTTTAATCACACTTGACCCTGAAGATTCTATCATTAACCAAGTAACTTTTAAATTTTACTTTAAATTATGTTTGCTTCTTGATAGAGGAGGGTCATCTATTTGTTGCTTTCATTAGTTAATTAGTAAAGAAACTGCTTGGCCTGCTAGGTCAGAACATAGGTGGGTGGAGTAGACAGAACATAATGCTGGGAAGAAGGGAAGTGAATTCAGACGCAATGGAGCCAGCTGCCAGGTCAGACATGCTGAATCTTTCCTGGTAGGCCACCACTTCATGGTGTTACACTGATTTTTAGAAATGGGGTAAGCAAGATGTGAGAATTAGCCAATAAGAGGCTGAACCTAATGGGCCAGGCAGTGTTTAAAAGAATACAATTTGTGTGTTGTTATTTTGGGTGTAAAGCTAGCTGTGCAGGAGCTGGGCGGGACAAAAAGCAGGCCTGCTCGCCTCATCACTACAAATGGCACCCTGACATGGATAACTGAATTCACAGAAAGCCTGAGAAAGCTTGGTTAAGAACAGAGTAAAGCATGTTTTCTTGGTAGCAGCAATTTCTCTGGTCTGCTCTGCTTGCTAGAGGCAAGCAAGCACTCTCATTTAAGAGAGGCTTCCTGACTTAGCTTTAGCTGCAAAACCCTACAGCTCTTTTAAGAGGTCCTGCCACAAAACACTTAAACAGTGTTGACGAAAAGCTGAACGCATGCTTTTCAGTTTTCCACTGTAGCAAGAAAAAAGCTACACGGTTTTAAAATGCTGGTTTTCTGAGCTGCCCTGCCAGGGCAAACTCTGACTCTTTCAGGCAAGCAGTCCGACTGAGTGTGGTCAGTGAGCTGAATGCTGCTGCTTGCTTGCTGGCAAGGACCTTGAAACACCATAGAGTTGTGGCAATAAAAATGGCTACAGCTGCTACCTCCACCATGAGGCTGGAAAGCTAAGGAATGGGCTGGATCTAGCCAGCAAAGCCACACCCGTATTGCTTAGTTGATTAAAGGCTCACATGGTCAGAAAAAGAGAGATATACTGTAAAGATAGATTCAAAGACAAAGAAAACCTCTAAATGGTTTACAATGTGTTAAAAAATATATGCAGGCTAAAAGTTAAAGTTCTTAATGTAGAAAGAAAGAAAGAAAGAAAGAAAGAAAGAAAGAAAGAAAAAGAGAGGAGTTTTGTGTGGTGGTACACACCTTTAATCCCAACACTTGGGAGGCAGAGGTAGATTGACCTCTGTGACTTCAAGGGGCAGAGGTAGATTGACCTCTGTGACCGAAAGGTGTGGTAGGAAACACCTTTAATCTCAATGCCTGGGAGGCAGAGATCAGTGGATCAATGTGAGTTCAAGGACAGCCTAGTCTATGGAGTTATTCCAGGACAAAGATATACAGAGAACCTGTCTCAAAAAATAAAAGTAAAAATAAATGAAATAGAGGTTAAAATAAAGCCGCACAAAGATGGAAAATACACAGAGAATCTTGATACTGTATGCTATTATGCTCTCTTTGAATTGTTTGAATGCTGAGGAAGGAGAAACAGCTGCTAAAAGATATTTGTTCATAAATGCTGCTGAACTAATCCAAGATAGATATTTAGAAAATACCTTGACTTCAGAATTTGGATCTAAGAACATGATGCTTTGGAAAAGAGGTTCTTCTTTTGTTTTTATAGAGGATGAGGCCCAGTGGACTGCTTCTATCCCAATATGGTATGATAGACCATGCCCTCCTGAAAGGTTGCTGTAAACACCCTCAAAAAATTACTTGACTCAACTGCTGACTGAGATGAACCTGGCACACAGGTTACACCACGAAAGATCTGAGTAACAGTGTCCCTATGCAGAAGGAAGAAGTTTGGAGAGAAATAACTACATCCATATTCCCAGATATTGTTTATAAATGTTCTTTTACATTTAAAGTGGGATGTAATACATATATGAATAATTTACATTGATGTAAATTTTGCTCCGTTGATATAAATTTAAGGTCAATTTTGTTATATGTATATGTATTTCTACTCCTGATTAAGGTATTGTGATTGTATAGTTCATTTAAAAATGTAATGTATATAGGTTGTTAATGGATAATCATCAATAATAATCAAGCTTGTAGTCATGTTAGTTATATTTTCTAGATATATAGATATGTATTTCAGTTAGATAGGCATTCTTCATATCTTTCAAAGACTACAGAATATGGCATTTAATGTTTTAATAACTTAGGGCTTTTCAGGACAATAAGACACATCTGCTCCTGGCAGCACCAATCTACTTCAAGAGGAAGATGGGCATCGAAGAGGATCCTTATGGAGTTTGATAGCCATTTGGGCAAGAAACTGCTCTTGCCTTGACTGTTGCACAAACTGGACACAAAGAACCTGCAGAAAGAGGACTGCTGAACTTGCCTAAAGATGAGATGATCTTTTGGTGTTCCTGACTCATGAAAGAGTCTGTGAGACATTCTGCAGGACACAGAAAAAAGTGACTGAACTGTCTTTGAATTTTCCTGCTTCATGGAAAAGTCTGCTAGATACTATGGACCTGAAGGCCGAAGATGGATGCTCCAGTGGTACAAAAAACTTTGGGTGACTGTCCAGGCAGCGAGATGTCTCTGTCATTTCTAGAGTTTGGAAGTTGCTTATTTCTTGTTTAATTAGGTAATATTATATCCTTCTGGAGTCCCTGATAGAGTTGAAGAATGGTTAGTTATAGTTTTCCTTTGTTATTATAAAAGATAAAATAGATCTAAATACTGTAATTGTAATTCTTGCTTGATAACTGTTTTGTTATATGTAGTTTTACTATGTTAAAATGAAAGCCTTTTTTGTTTAAACAGAAAAAGGGGAAATGATGGAGGAGGGTCATCTGTCTATGTGTTACTTTCATTGGTTAATAAAGAAATTGCCTTCGCCTTTGATAGGCCAGCCCTTAGGTGGGTGGAGTAGACAGAAGAGACTGCTGGGAAAAAAGAAAGCAGAGTCAGGCAGACGCAATGAAGCTCCAACCCAAGATAGAATCCTCTCGGTAAGCCACTACACCTCGTGGGTACTACACACATTAAGAGAAATGGGTTAAACAAGATGTGGGGATTAGCCAGTAAGAGGCTAGAACTAATGGGCAAGGCAGTGTTTAAATAAATACAATTTGTGTGTTGTTATTTCCAGGGCTAAGCTAGCTATGCAGGAGCCGGGTGGGATAAAAAGGAGGCCTGCTCGCCTCCTCACTACAGAATTTAAAAGAATACAATTAGTGTGATGTTATTGCAGGTAAAGCTAGCCAGTGGCTGGAAGCCAGGAGGCGGGAAGTGGCCCGCAGGTCCTCACTACAGCTTCTCACTTGATTTCCTAGTAAAGTTCAAAACAGAAAATAATATTACTACATTATTCTAAACATTTGGACCTCTAAAAGTTCGCCAGACATATACATTTAATCATTTATGTTCAGGACTCATGATGTTAGGTGAGAGATGAAACAAGGGCTAAAATCAACTGTACTCAGCTGGCAAAGAGATGAGGCTTGATGTGAACTGTATTCTTTCTGAAGGAAGTATATCCCTTTTCTTCATGGAAGGCCATATTTAATTCTCCAGGATATACTCCCAAAGGACCTACGTATGTTCAGAGGAAGAGCTAAATACCTAATTTATTTATTTTTGTTATCTCACATATGTATTTTACTACAGATAGCAAATATTTAAAAATATCTGACAAGATGGTGTATTTGAATAATTCCAGAGTAAAATAAAGCATTAAAAAGGGTACATGATAGGCTGGCAGTAATCTACAGAAAAGACTTTTCTCAATATTAATCTACAATACTTCAATGGCCACTTATTATATGTACATCTTTAAATCATTATGAACTAGCTTCATTTTCCTCACTGCATGTTTTATCTACTGAGATCATATGCACTGTGAGAAAAAAAACTAGGATTTACAAATTTACAAAACAAGAATTATAAACAATTACTATTTAACAAATGTTTGTTAGTTGTTAAGGATCATGAACAGGGCTATATCGTGGGCTCATGGGATGCCTAGTGATGACTGTATACAAGAATGAAAATCTATGTTTAGCTCTCTAGTAGCTGCTGTGTGAGCTCCTTCAGTTTCTTTGACAATTATCCTGGCATACACAGAGAGGTAAACAAGAGACTTTGTCTCTAATGAAGTGTAAGGCATGGACTGCAACATGAAATTTTCTTCTGATATTTGTGGCATGGTATATGTATGCTCATGCTTGTAGAAACACACATAAACTTTAAAATATTAAGTAATAAAATAAATAATAAATGATAAAGTAAAATAAAATTGACACTTTTAAAACTTGAGCAATGACTTGAATAGATATTTTTCACATGAGATACAGGTAGTCAAATGATGCACAAGTTATTAGTAGAAGGATGATGTAATACAAATTACAGAGGAGATATCACTCCATACCCAGTAATTTAGGTATATTTTAAAACATAATCATTAAATTGTATAAATTAAAAAAAATTCACCATTTATAATGACTACTTTCTCTTTAACAAGCAACAAAGTGCTACACTTCCTGGTCATCCTCAGGGGCTACTCTGCCCGATACCTTCTCTCTTCCTATCCCACCCAGCTTGCATCCACAACCCTCCCCGTCTCCGTCTGACTCCCTTCCCTCTTTGACCACATAACATCTCCCAGCCCAGCCTGTTCGGGCTCTAGGATCGAATCCGAATCGGCAGGGCAAACGGGAGGGTTGTAGCTCCTTTGT
>NW_026068241.1:512208-580485 GCF_014885135.2 Alexandromys fortis
CCCCAATCAACTCCCCCTCTCTCATCAGCCCAAAGAGCAGTCAGGGTTCCCTGCCCTGTGGGAAGTCCAAGGACCACCCACCTCCATCCAGGTCTAGTAAGGTGAGTATCCACGAAACTGCCTAGGCTCCCACAAAGCCAATAGGTGCAGTAGGATCAAAAACCCATTGCCATTGTTCTTGAGGTCTCAGCAGTCCTCATAATCATGATATAATCAAGCCAATTCTGGTAGACTCGGAATAACTGAGTATAATTTTAATCATCTGTTTTGATCACTTGTACACAATATATAGATAAATACTTTCCATTGTTTTGGATCTTGTTCTACTGATACATATTTAAGGTCGATTTTGTTGCATTGTGTATATGTATTTCTTCTCTTGTTTAAGGTTATTGTGTGTACATCTCATTTAAAATTGCAGATTAATAGTCATTTATAAAAGTTAAACTTATGGTCATGTTAGTTTTTCCAGATATACAGAGATATATTTCAGTTAGATAACCCTCAACACTTCAAAGACCTACAGAATATTACATTTAAAAGCTTTCAAGAACTTAGACTTTTCTCAACAGTGAAACATGTCTGCTTCTGGCAGCATTAATTACTTCAGAGGAGTTGATGGGCATTGAAAAACCTTGTTATGGAATTTGCCTTCAGTGTGGCAAGGCTAGCCTTTCTGTAAAGAAACTGCTTGATGGTATGCTGTATGAACTGGACATGCAGGGGCCACAGAAAAATGACTGGTGAAGCTAACTAAAAGTGAGACAGTCCTTCAGGGTTCCTGCTTCATGAAAGAGTTTGCCAGAGATTCTGAAGAATACAGAAGAAAATAACAGACGAACTGCCAATATAGGCAAAAAAAATCTTTGAAATTTCCTGTTTCATGGAAAAGTCTGCCAGATACTGTGGGCCTGAAGGCTGAAGATGTGTGCCTCAATATTGTATAAGAACTTTGGGTTACTGTCTAGGCAGCAATATGTCTCTCTCATTTCTAGAAGTTTGGAAGCTGCTTATAATGCACTTCCTGTCTACTTAGGCAACATTATATCCTTCCAAAGTCTTTAATGGAGTTGAAGACAGACAGAGTTTTTCATAGTTATAATAAAAGAAAAATTAGATATGAAGCCTTAGACTCATAAAGAAATAATATAACTATAATTCTTGTCTGATACCTGTTTTGTTATATGCAATTTTACTATATTAAAGTTAAAACTTTTCTTTTTATTTAAACAGAAAAGGGAAGATGATGTAGGATTCCCCTATGTATGCTGTGACTATTATGTAATGTTTTATTAGCACTGGTTAATAAGGAAGCTGTTTTGGCCTACATCAGGGCAGAATATAGCCAGGCTCGAAGAGCAACAGAGAGAGAGTAGGTGGAGTCAAAAAGACATTACGTAGCTGTCAAAGTAGATAGAGACTGGAAACTTACCAGTAGGCCACAGCCTCATGATGATACACAGATTAATAGAAATGGGTTAATTTAAGATGTAAGAGATAGTTAGGAATATGCCTAAGCTGCGGGCTTAACCCGAATTTTAATTGATATAGTTTCTATATGATTGATTGTGTCTGGGCAGCCAGAATTGAACAAGCAGGCACCATCTCTCATTTAAAAATGGCTTTATGCAAGGTAAACTGATGGTTTTAAACAACACTCGTGATACCATTTCTAAGTTTGAACATCAATTACTACTATTATAAAAGGGGTTTAAAGATTCAGAATTAATAAACAAGTTGCATCTTCCAATGTTCTAATCAAAGAAAAGATTATCTTAACAAAAATATCCATTAGTGGATTTGAATGTTTCTTCATAAGGTTTTAAAAAACTATCTTTTCTCTCTCCTTCTGCTCCTGATTTGGACCTTGAGATTTCAGTCCAGTGCTCCAATGTGGGTCTCTGTCTCTGTCTCCTTTCATCGCCTGATGAAGGTTAATATTCAGGAGGATGCCTATGTGTTTTTCTTTGGGTTCACCTTCTTATTTAGCTTCTCTAGGATCTCTAATTATAGGCTCAATGTCCTTTATTTAGAGAGCACGAGCAAGGAACTCAGGGCTGCGAGGGGTACACCCACACACTGAGACAATGGGGATGTTCTATCAGGAACTCACCAAGGCCAGCTGGCCCGGGTCTAAAAAGGCATTGTATAAAACCGGACTTGCTGAACATAGTGGACAGTGAGGACTACTGAGAACTCAAGAACAATGGCAATGGGTTTTTGGTCCTATTGCACATACTGGCTTTGTGGAGCCTAGGCAGTTTGGATGCTCACCTTACTAGACCTGGATTGAGGTGGGTGGTCCTCGGACTTCCCACAGGTCAGGGAACTCTGATTGCTCTTTGGGCTGATGAGGAGGGGGACTTGATCGGGGAGGAGGCAGAAATCTTTAATAAATAAATAAATTTAAAAAAGAAAAAAAAATAAAATAAAAAAAGATGCAAAAAAAACCCAACTATTTTTTCAGTAAGAAACTGTAGCATACCACATGTGTCCTTTTGGATACAGAAAACTATTTCAATATTAATGTTTCATAAAAGGTATTCTAAAGTGGAACTCTGAAACACAGCCTGCTACTATACAGAAAGGACCAAGAGGTGAGTGACTAATAACCCAACAGGATAGCCCACACTCTATGACCTCCATATCGAGGCAAAAATCCCAGCCCCCAACCTGTATCAGCTTCCCTAGCCAGCCAACATGCAAGCTTCCTGCAGGTAGGCTGTTCCAAGACCCCCACCCCCATCAAACAGACACTGCAAGCTATAAGGCTCACTCTGCACCTGCAACCTCAGAGTAACTCTGAAACACAAGCTACCAACTACACAAATAGGACCAAGAGAGAGGACTAAGAGGTAAGCTGTTCCAACACACCAACCCCATCCATTGGAAACTGCAAGCTTCAAGTCCCACTCAGCACACAAACCCTCCTATCCCCTACGACCTCAGAACAACCTTGAAGTACACAGGCTGCAGCTACATGGAGTGGACCAAGAGAAGAACTCTGAAGCACAGGTTGTGACTGCAAAGAGTGGACCAAGAGAGTAGAACAAAAGAGTGGGCCAAGAGAGCAGGCCAAGAGAGACCTCAGTAGCTTCCTGAGACACACAAGACAAGGCTCTCCACTCTATCCATATCTACATGACATTGTTCTTGAAGTTCTGGCTAAAGATGTAAGAAAACAAAAGGAAATGAAGAGGATTCAAATTGGAAAGGAAAAAGTCAAACTTTTGCTATTAGCAGATGCTATGATGGTAAATGTAAATGACCCCCAAAAAAACTCTACCAGAGAACTCCTACAACTGATAAATACCTTCAGTAATGTGGCAGGATACAAGATCAACTCAAAAAAAATCAATAACCCTCCTCTATACAAATTATAAGCTGAGAAAGAAAGCAGAGAAACATCATCCTTCACAATAGCCACAAACAGCATAAAATATCTTAGTGTAACACTAACCAAAGAAGTGAAAGACCTGTTCGACAAGAACTTTAAGTCTTTGAAGAAAGAAATTGAAGAAAAGACCAGAAAGTGGAAAGATCTCCCATGCTCTTGGATAGATAGGATCAACATAATACACATGTCAAACCTACCAAAAGCAATCTATAGATTTAATGCAATCCCCATCAAAATCCAAACACAATTCTCCACAGACTTCAAAAGAACAATAATCAACATCATGCGGAAAAACAAAGACTCCAGAATAGCCAAAACAATCCTGTACAATAAAGGAATTTTTCAAAGTCATCACCATCCCTAACATTAAGCTCTATTATAGAGCTACAGTAATGAAAACAGCTTGGTATTGGCATAAAAACAGGCAGGCTGACCAGTGAAATCCAATCAAAGACCTGGATATTAACCCACACACCTATGAACACCTTATTTTTGACAAAACTCTAAAATTATACAATTGACAAAAGAAAGCATCTTCAATAAATGGTGCTGGCATAACTGGATGTCAACATGTATAATGAAAATAGATCCATATCTATCCCCATGCACAAAACTCAAGTCCAAATGGATTAAAGGCCTCAATATAAGTCTAAGCACAATGAACCCAAGAAAAAAGAAAGTGGGAAGTAGCATTCAATGCATGGGCACAGGAGACAACTTCCTAAATATAACACCAGTGAGTAGCAGACACTGAAAGCAACAATAAAGAAATGGGACCTCCTGAAACTGAGATGCTCTATAAAGAAAAGGACACAGTCAATAAGACAAAAAGATAGCCTATTGAATGGGAAAAGATCTTCACCAAACCCATATCAAAGGACTGATCTCCAACATATAATGAACTCAAGAAATGAGACAACAAAATTCCAAATAATCCAATTTAAAAATGGGGTACAAAACTAGAGAAAGAATTCTCAACAGAAGAATCTCAAATTGCCAAAAGACACTTAAGGAAATGTCCAACATCCTCAGCCATCAGGGAAAAGCAAATTAAAACGATTCTTGAGACACCATCTTATACCAATCAGAATGGCTAAAATCAAAAACACCAATGATAGTTTATGCAGAGTAAGGGGAACACTCCTCCATTGCTAATGGGAATGCAAATTTGTACAACCACTCTGGAAATCAGTATGGTGATTTCTCAGAAAACTGGGAATCAGTCTACCTCAAGACACAGCAATACCACTTTTGGGCATATACCCAAAGGATGTTCAATCATACTACGAGGACATTTGTTCAACTATTTTCATAGCACCAATACCTGTAATAGCCAGAACCTGGAAACAACCTAGACCAAAGAATGGATAAAGAAAATGTGATACATTTACACAATGGAATAATACTCAGCAGTAAAAAACAATGACATCTTGAAATTTGCATAAAAATGGATGGAATTAGAAAAAAAACATCCAGAGTGAGGTAACCCAGATCCAGAAAGATGAACATGGTATGCACTCACCATAAGTAGATACTAACTGGAAAGCAAAAGTTATTGAGCCTACAGTTCACGATCCTAGAGAAGCTAGGTAACAAGGTGAACCCTAAGAAAAATATAAATAGATCAACCTGGATAGGGTAAATAGACAAGATTCCCTGACAAAATTGGGGGCATGGGGGTGGGGGGAAAGGAGGGCAGAAAAGGAAGTAGAGTGGAGAAGGGGAGTGGGGGAGGAGAATTTGAGGCAATGGGACAGTTGAGATGAAGGAAGGACAGAGATGAGAGCAAGGAAAGAGGTATTTTGATTGAGGGAGCCATTATGGGGCTAGCAAGAAACCTGGCACTAGAGAAATTCCCATGAATCCGCAAATATGACCCCAGGTAAGACCCTAAGCAATAGAAGAGAGGGTGTCCGAACTGGCCTTGGCCTGTATTCAAATTGATAATATCTGAAAAGTCACCATAGAACCTTCATCCAGTAACTGATGGAAACAGAGGCTGAGACCTGCAGCAGAGCACTGGGCTGAGCTCCCAAAGTCCAGTTAAAGAATGGGAGAAGTGGGAATATGAGCAAAGAGGTCAAGGCCATGTTGGAGATACCCATTAAAACAGTTCACCTGAGTTAATTGGATGGAGCTCACTAACTCCAGTGCAACAGGGAAGGAACCAGAATAGGTACAAACTAGTCCCTCAGAATGTAGGTGATAACTGTATGGCTGAGGCAGATTGTGGTGCCACTATGCATGGAACCAGGATTTACCCCTATTGCTTTTACTGGCTTTCTGGGAACTCATTCTCTTTGGATGGATACCTTGCTCAGCCTAGATATAGTAGGGAGGCCCTTGGACCTTCACTGAAGCAATGTGTCTTACCCTCTCTGAGAAGTGGATGGGGGGTGGGGTGGAGAGGAAGGTAAAGGGAATGGGAGGAGGGGAGGAAATGAGAACTGGGATTGGTAATATGAAAAGAGTTTTTTTCCTGTCTTTTTTTAATTAAAAATTTCTGCCTCCTCCCCGCCTCCCTTTTGCCTCCTCCCCGCCTCCCTTTTCCCTCCCCCTCCCCCCACAGCCCACTCCCCTCCCCCTCCCTCTCCAGTCTGAAGAGCAGTCAGGGTTCCCTGCCCTGTGGGCAGTCCAAGGTCCTTCCCCCTCAGGCCAGGTGAACTGGTACTGAAAAAGCATGGGATAAAACAGGACTCTCTGAATATGGTGGACAATGAGGGCTGCTGAGAAGCCAAGGACAATGGCACTGGGTTTTGATCCTACTGCATGTACTGGCTTTGTGGATGCCTAGCCTGTTTGGATGCTCACCTTTCTTTTTTAAAAAATAAAATAAAAAAGGTATTCTAAAGTTAATATGCAACATTAGTTGATTTTGATGTTCCCACCAAAGAAAGTAACACAAAAAAGGTAAGACAATAGAAAAATTATGAAATGTTAAGTAATATAGAAGTAAATTTTATATTTGGAAATTGGGAAAAATGCAAATGGATTACAGTAGTCAGAAAAGTTTTTATTCACAGAGTAAAAGAAGTATAGTGATGGTAGTATTGTTTTCAATAGTAAAATCAAAATCCTTCTTAAAGTCAAATGTTTAGAATTCTATTTGTCCAATTTCTAAGTATAACTCAATCAATTTCCTGCATTTAGTTAACAAAAAAATAAAATGTTTAGCAACCTTTATATTTGGAACCTCAATATTTTAAGAAATCCATTCCAACAAAATAAAATGAACATGGAATTAAAAAATAAACTATGCCAAGAGTCACAAAAATAACACTGTTCATTTCCAGCTTGGGCCATATATGTACCATTTTTCTTCCTTTAACTAAATCACTATTTTTCTTGAATGGTTTTGTGTGTGTGTGTGTGTGTGTGTGTGTGTGTGTGTGTGTGACACATATGCATGGCATGCCTTGTATGAACAAAGATGTAATATCCCTTTGTAAAAGGATTAGAGAAAACAGTACGAAGAAAAAATGTATTCTTTGGAATACATTTTATATAAATAAAAATACCACTGAAACAATCAAGAACAATGACAAAAACTGTGGTGACATCAGTATTTTAGATTTAACGTTGTAATTCATAGCTATAACAGTAAAAATATCATGAAACTGGAATAAAAAGGTAACATTGATTAGAACAGAATGATGAATCCAAAATTAAGTCAATGCACTTTAAGTCACCTAATTTTTATTAATTAAATTTATTCATTTATTTTCATCCCAATCACAGTTTCACTTCCTTGCTCTCCTCCAATCTCTCTCCCATCCCCCAAATCCACTCCTCCTCTCTTTCTGTTTAGAAAGGGTCACGCCTCTCATGGGGATCAACAAAGCATAGCACATCAAGTTAAGATAGGATTAAGCTCCTACCTTGTATTAAGGATAGGCAAGGTAACCCAGTATGAAAAATAGTTTCCTGGAAACCAGTCAAAGCAATAGGTACATGACCTGCTTCTATTACTAGGAGTCCCACAAAAACATCAAATGACACAAACAATATTGGAGAAAAGACAGCAGTCTTCAGCATCTACTACTTATCAAACTGGATAGCTATATATAAAAGAATTAAATTTATTCTTAGCTCTCATACTGTACAAAACAACTTCAAATGGATCACAGTCCTCAATATAAGACTTGATACCCCATGTCTTATAGATGAGAGAGTATGAAATATATTTTAACTCATTAACACAGAAAAAATTCTAATGATAACCCTAATAGCATAGACATTAAAACAGGCCATCTCTTATATTACTGGAATATGCTATGAATGTGATACAAGTAGAAAAAGAAAGCAATCATCAATCTTACATAGTCATGTGAACTACCTGTGAACTGTAATAATGACTGGCTTGGTACCATAGTGGAAAGAACATCTTGAGAGTAATTAACCTATATATAATTGGAACCATTATGGACCAAGAACCTGTGGCCAGACAGATCATAGGACCTAGGAGAGAACTTACTACTATTATTCCGCTAAATGAACGCAATATTAAACTAATTCTTAATGACTTATTTTATGCCTGAGTATTGAAATATGTCTGAAGCAAAAGACAAAGATCTTAAAATATTCTTTATGGATATGATAGAGATCCATAATGAGAAAATGAGTAAGTAACTTAAAGAAATCTATGGAAACACAAGCAAACAGTGGAAAGAAATTAATAAAACTGATCAAATCCTGAAAGTGGAAATAGAACTAATAAAGAATGTAAACTGGAAGAAACCTGAGAATGAAAAATTTAAAAATATTAACAGGATCTCAAGGCAAGTCTTACAAACAAAACAAAAGAGATGGAAGAGATTAAATCTTGGGCTTTGAAGATATGAGAGAGTATGTAAAATCTTAAGTAACCCTGGGACAAAACAGCCAGGAAATCTGGGACACTATGAAAGACAAAAACTAAGACTAGGAATAGAAAAAAGGAGAAAAAAAATCAAGGGCAAAGTCACACAAAATATTTTCAACAAACTCATAGAAGAAAATGTTAATAACTGCTGCAGGAAGGTTTACCTGCCTACTGGGGTTTGGCCTCATAGACTTACCCAGATGCAAAAGCACATCTGCCCTGCTTCTTCTCTCCCCCCCCCCCCCCCCCTCTTGTCCCCATTCACTCATTTGGCTTGCTTTGGATTGGATCTCCATCCATCATTCAAGCAGAGAATCTTGATTTATAAGTTTTCCCCTTAAATAAATGTCTATCTCTCAGTTTTGAGCCAGTGTAAGATTTCCTTTAAGCACCCAATATCTCCACCCATCACCTGGTACCCCATGTGGATTTAAACTCCATGACTTTCAGGTGGATTGCCTGTTTCACAGGCCGGAATTCCCGCCAAAATCCCTGCCACAAGGAGTTTCCATTGTGACAACTGGCTGCATGATTAGAAGCGCTGTTTGCCAGCCTCTGCCACCCAGTGTGTGCAGCTTCTGGGTTTCTGTCCTCTGCTCCCAGACTCTGGGTTTCTTGCTCCATGTATGGAATTGATTTGATTACATCTATATCTTTGGGGCGACTCACTTTTCCCCAGTTTTTTTAACAAGTACCAAGGCAGGTTTTATCACAGGACCTGTATTGTCACCATTGCATTGATTCCAGTCGCGACTTGGAAATAGCACCATCTGCTGGTTAAGAGGTAAAATGGCAGATTTTGTTTCTTTTTTTTTTAATTTATTCATTTATTAAAGATTTCTGTCTCTTCCCACCACGGCCTCCCATTTCCCTCCCCCTCCTCCAAACAAGTCCCCTCCCTCGTCAGCCCTTTGCTGCATTTTTTTTGCTACCACAATGAAAAGCATTGCAGGAGGCCTATATGACTATGAAGGGACCTCTATTTAATGGTTATTAGATTTCAGTTTTCTTTTCCATATTATATCATTAAGGAGGAATATGGCACTAGTTGACAGGATTAATATAATCAAAAATCAGAGATTATCTGAACAAGTGGATACCATGATAAGCAAAATTGACTCCATAACTAAGGGTACTAGGAAGTTACCTGAAAAGGTTCTTGCTGTTAAATTTGATGTTCAGAAGTTATCATAAAGTTTTGATAAGGTAACAGACAGAATGTACAACCAGGATGGCAATCTAAACAATATCCATGAACAGTTCGAGGAGATGTTATCTTTCAAGGGAAACATTAAGACCTTGGAATCACAGATGCAGAGTGGGGAATAGAATATTGATACCTTAGGGAAATCACTAGAAACATATGCAGGTCAGAATATTCAGGCTTTATGAGACAATGATAAAAAGATTTAAAATGACTGAGGAAATTATTGGAGCTGGTCAACAGGGTAAGAAGGCACAAGAACAAGATACA
Organism: Alexandromys fortis; assembly: GCF_014885135.2. Classification (NCBI taxonomy): domain Eukaryota; kingdom Metazoa; phylum Chordata; class Mammalia; order Rodentia; family Cricetidae; genus Alexandromys; species Alexandromys fortis. The sequence continues at coordinate 521,941 of NW_026068241.1, forward strand.
ATGTCATCACCGGCTGTCAGAACTGGTTTACCCAGGTTTTAGCATCATACTCTGCAATTTACTCTGACAAAGCGTCAACTTCTAGAGGCTCAAAGGGAGTCAAAGAAGCTAGATGGATGCCAATAGGAATGAATGACCTAAAAGAAATTAAGCAAGCCGTTGTTTCTTATGGCTTCCACTCTGCATTTGTTAAGGAAATGATAAGGACTTGGGCTTCTAATTTTAGAGCTACCCTCCATGATTTCTCTCAGTTAGTTTGAGCAGTCCTGCATGATGGACCTTCCTTGATGTTTGGAATTTATTTCAGAGAAGAATCCAAACATATAGAACAACAAGGAAGAGCAAAAGGTGTGGAGGTTTCCCAAGATCAAATTCTTGGCATAGGACTGTATGCTGATCCACAGATCCAAGCTCTTTACGACGAAGAAGTATTGTCCCTATGCCACAAAGCAGCCTTGAATGCTTGGGACAGGATACACAAGAAGCAGAGAAAATGATTGAACCATATACCAGTGTTAGGCAGGGACAGAGAGAACACTTTACTGACTTTTTACAAAGATTAATTAAGGCTATGCAAATAGTAGTAACAGACCCGGAAGCTAGACAAATAATTCTTGAATCTCTGGTTTTTGAAAATATAAACTTAGAATGCAAAAACATAATTGGGCATTTAAGATGTAGATCAGCACCTATGGATGAATGGATTCAGCATACAATGAATGTTGATGTGTTTCACTATAATGATGAATCTTAGGTAGGAGAAGCCATTTCCAAAGCAATGAGGAGACGTCAAACTGCCAAATGTTTTAATTGTGGTAAAATAGAACATCTGAAAAGCAATTGTAGGCAAGAAATTTCTAGGAATAATACCTAATCTGGGAATGGCAAGAATAGGAAACCTCGGCCTTCAGGTATATATATGTAGGAGGTGTGGTAAAAGACGACACTGGACCAATGAATGCAGGTCAACAACAGACAGTCAAGGCAATCCGATACCATTGGGAAACTGCTTGAGGGACCTCTCGTAGGCCCCCAAGCCAAAAGTGGCCCAGTCGTTACCAGTAACCATGGAGGACATGTCATACCAAGAAAATTAAAAACTATAATCTTCTCTGCAAGACCATAATGTTCTAAATGATGTCTCAAATTTGAAGGATAAGTCAGAAATTCAAATAGGAAATAAGAAGCATATATTTTGGCAAACTTCTATAAATGATCAGAGACTAAAGCTGAGTGTATAAATGGAATTGTAATTGTTGGCTTGATAGACACAGAAGCGGATTATTATTACTCCAGAATCATGTAATCCAGATAGGCCTCTTCAAGAGGCAGATGTTCAATTACTAGGAATTGGAACTATATCTCGAGTTAAACAAAGCACGAGATGGGTTGACTGTATTGGTCCAAAAGGTCAAACAGGAAAGCTGAGGCCATATGTAGCTGATATTGAAATAAATTTATGAGGCCATGACCTGTTGCAGCAATGGAATACCCAGATTAACATTCCTGCAGTCTCAGGACCTCATAACTCTGGAAAGGATGTAATAAGGTACTATGAACAAAGGTCAACAGCCATTTAGGCTGTACAAGAACATAAAGCAACTAACAAACCTTTAGAGGTACAAACAGCCCTACCTTTAAAATGGCTAACTTGAGAAGCCAATATGGGTTAAGCAATGGCCTCTAGCTGAAGATAAATTGCAGGCTTTAGAACAATTGATACATAAACAATTAGATGCTCGACATATTGAGGAATCACCTAGCCCTTGGAATTCTTGTGTGTTTGTTGTAAAAATACAATCTGGTAAATGGAGAATGGTGACAGATCTAAGAGCTGTCAACAAGGTAATTCAACCTGTGGGCCCTCTACAGTCTGGAATTCCTCTGCCTTCTCTATTACCAAAAGGATGGCCTCTTATATTATTGATTTGAAAGATTGCTTCTTCACTATACCTTTACAAGAAAAGGATAGAGAAAACTTTGCCTTCACAGTGCCTAACTTATAATAATTCTCAGCCTACTAGGAGATACCAGTGGAATATCCTCCCACAAGGAATACTTAATAGACCCACCCTGTGTCAATACTTTGTAAGTCAGACATTGGAAATAATACGTAAGCAATTTCCTAAGTCTATAATTTACCATTACATGGGTGACATTTTGTTATCTGATTCAAATATAGAAACTTTAGAAAGGATGTTTGAAGAAGTAAAGGAAGTCTTGCCTACATGGAGATTACAAATTGCTTGTGAAAAGATTCAAAGAGAAGATTCTGTTAATTACCTAGGTGACAGAATAGGTTTACAGAAAATTAGAACACAAAAGGCACAAATTAGGAGAGACTGACTACAGACTCTTGATGACTTTCAAAGATTGTTGGGAGACATTTCCAGTCTATAACCGGCTGTTGGGATAACACCTGATCTAATAATTCATTTAAACAAAGATGGTGATAAAGATTTAAATAGTCCCAGAGAATTAACAGCTAAAGCGGAAAAGGAACTGACAATGGTTGAGGAAAAATTACAGGAGGCACATGTGGATAGAGTGAATCCAAATCTTAGTTGTATTCTAGTCATATTGCCTTCTAGAATTTCTCCTATGGGAATTATAATGCAGAAAAAAGATATTATTTTAGAATGGATCTTTTTACCACATAAACCAAGTAAAAAATTAAAAATTTATGTGGAAAAAGTCTTTGAATTAATTATAAAAGGAGAATTGAGACTTTGTCAACTAGCAGGTACATACCCAACAGAAATTATAGTGCCTTTCACTACTGATTAAATAAAAAATTTATGGGAAGACAATGGACCATGGCAAAGAGCTTGTGTTAAATTTTTGGAGAAATTAATAGCAACTATCCCAAAAGTGATAGACTTAACCTTATAAAGAGAACTTCTTGGATTCTTTCTCAAATTGTAGGTGATGCTTCAATAACTAAAGCCCATACATTTTATAGTGATGCTAATAAATCTGGGAAGGCAGGTTACAAATCAGATGAATTGAATAAGATAGAACAGAGCCATTATAATTCTAACCAGAAGGCAGAATTATATGCCATTCTTATGGTGCTAAGGGATTTTAAAGAACTTCTTAATATAGTTACTGATTCACAATATGCAGAAAGAGTTATCTTGCATATTGAAACTGCTGAATTTATGTCAGATGATAAAGAATTAACTTTATTGTTTATCCAGGTGCAAAACATAATAAGGAATAGGCTTTGTCCTATGTACATAGCACATAGCCAATCCCATATGGGTCTGCCAGGTCTTCTAGCACAAGGTAATGCAGAAATTGATCAATTATTAATTGGAAGCATGTTGCAGGCCTCAGAATTTCATAAAAACATCATGTCAATAACACAGGTTTAAAGAAAGAGTTTTCTGTTACATAGCAACAAGATAGGGAGATTTTAAGATGTCCTATTTTCTCTTTATATAACCAAACACTGCTACCTGCAGGAACTAACCCAAAGGGTACTCAAAGGAATGAAATCTGGCAGATGGATGTTTTCCACTTTGCAGAATTTGGAAAATTAAAATATGTACATCTCACCACTGACACTTATTCAGGCTTTCAGTGGGCAACTGCTTTAAGTTCAGAAAAAGCTGATTCAGTAATAACACATTTATTAGAAGTTATGGCCATCATGGTTATACCTGCACAAATAAAGACAGATAATGGTCCAGCTTATGTCTCCAGGAAACTGAAACTTTTTTTTGCTTATTATCATATTAAGCATGTTACAGGTATACCACACAATCCTACAGGTCAAGCAGTTGTAGAAAGATCAAACTGAACTATAAAGGATATGTTATGCAAACAGAAAGGGGTGAAAAATGCCCCCAGAAATAGATTACATAATGCCTTATTAACCTTGAATTCTCTTAATGCTAATGAGGAAGGGACAACAACAGCAAAAAGAATTGGATAATGGAAAAGTCTGCTGAATTAAATCAACCAGTTTATTTGAAGGATGTGCTGACCTCTCAATGGAAGCCAGGAGATGTGCTACATTGGGAAAGGGTTTTTTCTCTTGTTTCTAAATTGTGGATACTATCAAAATTAATAAAGGTTGTGTATGAAGAGGAGAAACCTCTTGGAAAGGAGAAATGACAGCTCATCCACAATGATGATAATCATACAGGTGGTAAGAACAGCATATAGAATGAGGGTAGGGTTCTGTTCTTATTTCTGCAGGAAAACATTCATCTTTAAAAAAATCAAAAGACCCTGCATGTTTGAATACTGCCAGATGGAAAAAATTACTACCCAGTAAGGATCAGCAAGACAATCGAATATGTTCTATAAGCAAAAATGTTCAAAATATACGTGTGTGTGTGTATATAGAGAGCTGGTTTTGGAGCTGGACACTGGCTCGGTCCCTCTCTAATTCTAAGCCTGTTGTTAAGAGAAAATCCTAGAGTTTATGTCTCATGTCAGAAGTCATGATATGGGACAGAAAGAAAAATGAGTTTAGAAAATATCTTTACTTTTCTTCATATCTATTTTTGTCTTTATCATTTCCTTTCATTGAATATATGTCTGTATATATCTATATAAATAATGCTTAAGTTTTCCACAATGAACAATGAATTTTCCTGCAGCAATCTTTGAAGATTCCAGAAAGATGGGATCCCACAACAACAACTCAACCTGGTTGATATGATGATACTGATAGCGCTACTACAAGACCTGTCTTGGGTCCTAGCTTCACAAGATGGTTCCAACTTGGCTAGCTGAAATGGTGCACATCTTTTACGACATTCTGGCCAGACCTCCACAAAATACTCAGAGACTATTTGCAATCTTACCACACATTAATCTTGAAATTTAACCATCACTTTACTTTCACAGGATCCCCTAGAAAGAACATCACCCCCATGACAGCTAGAAGTAATTCTAGAAGATGATGTCCCCTCTCCCAGGAAAGTTTGGCCTCAGGCTTAGGGACATCATTTAGGGGTTGATTATAATTGGTATACAGTTGAGGGTTGGAAGAGCAATTTTATAAGCTCAGGAATCTTTTTTTTTAAAAAGTGGGAAAACTGGATGATGGGATAATAGATTGGTATTTGTTAGTTATTATTTCTAAACAATTACATTGGTATAGATTCTTGTATATTAATACAAAGTTAAAATATATTGAATATTGTATTCATGAATGCTTCTACCTGTTTAAAATATTTTTATGCATTGATATATATATATATATTTACCATATTCCAGTATACATTTCTACCTCTGATCAAGATACTTATACATTTTTTACATTTGGAGGTCATTGTCCTCATTTCACAGTTGTTTTTTGTCTTAGTTTTGAAGCTATATAGGTATTAAAAATTATAGATCAATAGTCATCTATATTTTTCATATTTATAGTTAGACTAATCAGGTTCTTTAGATACATAGAGATTATATTCTGTATAGATAATCTTCAACCACTTCAAAGAGCTGTAGAAAATGGCATTTAAATAACTTAGAATTCTGTTGAAGTGAGACACAATTGCTCCTGGCAACACGGATCTATTCCCGAGAGAATGTTGAGCACCGAAGATACTCCACTTTGGAGCTTGTTTTCTTCTTGGAAAAACCAGCCTTTGGGGAAGGAACTGCCCATCATACCTCAACCACTGACAAAATACATAGTATCCAGAAATGGATAAGCAGAACTGTCAAATCTTGCCAAGTCTGTCAGTTATTCTAGGCCTTAGCCAAAGTTGGTTGCCTCAATGTTGCAACTAAGAATTTGGGTGATTGTCCAGGTAGCCAGTTGTCTCTGTCATTTGTTCCATGTTTTGGAAGTTGCTTGATTGCACTTCCTAATCACTCAGGTAACATTATTTCCTTCTCGGATCTTCCATGGGGTTCGAAGACTAGATAAGTGTAGTTACTTTCCTCCTGTGTCTTAGCCAAGTTATTTATTATACAAGACTTAAGCTTCTTAGAATAGGATATTTGTTCTTATTTTATATAATTTTGTATTAAGTTTAGAACTGTCTTATTTAAACAAAAAGGGGAGGTGCTACAGGAAGGTTTACCTGCCTACTGGGGCATGGCCTCATAGACTATTTACCCAGATGCCAAAGCGCATCCGCCCCCTTCTTCTCTCCACACCCCTTGGCCCTGTTTGCTTGTTTGGCTTGCTTTGGATTGGATCTTCATCCATCGTTCAAGCAGAGAATCCTGACTTGTAAGTTTTCCCCTTAAATAAATAATTGTCTATCTCTCGTTTCTGAGACAGTGTGAGATTTCTTTTAAGCACCCAATATCTCCATTCATCAAATAACCTAAAGAAAGAGATGCTTAGCAAGGTTCAAAAAACACATAAAACCAAAAAAATTGAACCAGAAGAGAAAGACCCTTCAGTACATAATAATCAAAACACTAAACATACGGAGTAAATAAATATTATGAAAATTTTCAAGGGGAAAAGACCATGTAACATATAAATGCAGAATAACACCTGACTTCTCAGCCAAAGGGGGCTTGACTCTAAGAGACCAGATATGCCAGTCCAGAATATTAGATCTAGCAAAAATATCTAATTACAATAGATAGAGAAAATAAGATACTACATAATAAAATTGAAATTATGCAATATCTATCTACAAATCTGAACCTACAGAAGGTGCTAGAAGGAAATCTCCAACCTAGAGGTTAACAATAAGCAAGAAAACACAGGGGATAAATAATCTCAGACCAGAGTATCAAAAGAAGGGAAATGTGTGCACATACCCCACTACCACCAAAACAACAACAAAATAATACTAATCAACAAATACTGCTCATTAATATCTTTCAAAATCAATGGTCTCAACTTTCCAATTAAAAAAAAAATAAGACAAACAGAATAGATACCAAACAGGACCCATCCTTCCGCTGCATCAGAGAAACACACCTTAACAACAAGAAAAGACATCACCTCAGGGTAAAAAGATAAATGAATGGAAAAAGATATCATAAATAATGGTTCCAAGAAACAAGTTGGTATAAGTATTTTAATACTAAACAAAATTGACTTCAAAGCAAAACTAATCAGAAGAGAGAGAGAAGGACACTACAGAACCATCAAAGCAAAAACCACCAAGGGGACATTGCAATCCTTAACATCTATGCCCCAAATACAAGGACATCCACATTTGTGGGAAAAAAAAAGGAAAGAAAAAAAAACAAACACTACTACAGCTTAAATACAGCTTTAATCATATATTGTCCTTCAACATTGACAGTAAGTGACAATTCAGTACCCCACTCTTGACAATAAATATGTCAGTAAAATAAAAACTAAACAGAGAATTGCTGGATTTAATTAGCATTATAAAACAAAGGGACCTAACAAGTATTTACAGAACATTTGATCCAAACACAAAAGAAAATTCTTCCTCTGAAGCACCTTGCGGAACTTCCTGAAAACTGACCACATACTTAAGACACAAAGCAACTCTCAACAAGGACAAGAAAATTGAAATCACACCCTATATCCTATTTTAGCACAAAACCAACAGAAAGCTTACAAATTCATATAAACCAAACAACTCGTTTCTGAATGAGGTATTGTCAAAAGATAAATTAAGAAATAAATTAAAGACTTTCTAAAACTGAATGAAAAATGAATACACTTACTCAAACATACAGGATATGTCAAACATAAGGGTGGTTCTAAGAGGCAAGTTCATAACATCAAGTGTCTACCTAAGAAAATTGAGGATTCCCACACTAGCAACTTAACAACACAACTGAAATTTTAAGAAAAAAAAAGAGGAAGCCACACCACATTCAAAGTATGTATACAGCAAGAAATAATCAAACTCAAGGCTGAAATCAGTAAAACCAACAAAATTATAGAAACAATGAAGAGTTAATTCTTTGAGAAAATCAGTAAGATTGACAAATCCCAAGTCAAATTAACTAAAGTCAGAGAAAGAATTTTCAAATTAAAAAAAATAGAGAAGAAAGGGAGAACATAACAGGCACTATGAGAATTCATAGAATCATAATGACATTCTTTAAACTTGTACTCCACCAAATTGGAAATCTAAAGAAAATGGATAGTTTTCTAGATACATACCACTTACCAAAGTTAAATCAAGATCAGTTAAGCAATTTAAACAGACCTATAATGCCTAGTGAAATAGAAGCAATCATATCTTGGTGTAATATTAACCAAACAAGTTAAATACCTGCATGACAAGAACTTCAATCTTTGAAAAAGTAAATGAAGAAGATGATATCAGGTGATAAATATGTTACATATACTTTAAAATTTCTTAGCAGTCAAAACACTAATAATTTCTTCTAGTTTTAAAAATGCCTTTAGTAAGTATTTATCTATAGTCACTATGCTATACAATAGTGTCTGAGAATTTCTTGCTCATCTAACAGTATAATTTAATGCTCAGTGATCAACTTTCAAACAATCCTCTGCTAGCATCAACAACGTCTAAGCTTTGATAACATCAACTTTTTCATATTCCACAAATAAGTAAGATCATATAGAATTTGTCTTTCTGTACCCAGATTATTTCAATTAACATAGTGATTTCGTTACACAATAAAATTATTAGAAGTAAACACAGGACACAAATGCTTCAGGATACTACAGTGAAAAAATGTATTTTTAGGCAAGACCCACTCCCAAAATGGGACCAGTATAAAGTAAAAACTACTTTACACAGCAAAAGAAATAGTCAACATAGTGATGACAAAATTGTCAGACAAGAAGAAAATAATTATAAAACATATAACTGATAAGCAATTAATATGTGCAATATATGACGAATTCCAGCACTCAGTAGGAAAACTCAATAGTAACCTGATTTAAAAATGCAGAGTAGACCCAATTTCCTTCTTTTTTTCCCCTTGCCCCTCTTCCCCTCCCTACCTTGATCTTGTCTTCTGTTCTTTCTTCCCATCCTCATATTTCTCTGTATTTGTGACAGGCAGGATCTTGCAATAAAGTCTTGACAGCATTAAAAGTCATAATTTCTGAGCACTGGTATTGCACTATGTTCAGCTCCAAATATTAATACAGCTCTCCAAAAGGAACATGAGAATGACTCCATCAGGTATATTAAAGATGCTGAACCTCACAATTCATAAGGAAAGGAATATAGGATGGCTGTATACAGGAGGCCTCATTTTACTGTGGGTGGTGCCCCACATTGGCAGGTGAACCTGAGTTGTATAATAAAGAAGCTGAGTAAATCATGGAGAGCAGGCTACTATGATGTGTGTCTCTTCCAAGGCCTCCTCCCATTCAAATCCTGCCACCAAGGTACTGCTCTGTCTGATGTCCCTCCTCTATGGACCTGTAAACTAAATAAAAATATTAATTCTCTCTAAATTGCATTTGGTCATAGTGTTTTATTTCAACAATAGAAACTGAACTAGGAAGAGATTCTCAACTAAAGAATTTCTTTTATTAGACTGACCTGTAAGCATGTCTGTGGGGTATTTTCTTAATTGATGTGTAGTGGGTAAACCACCTGTACAGGAGGTTCTGGACAGTATAACAAAGTTTGCTGAACTGGGAGAAAGCCAGTAAAGGACTTCCTCCTTGATTTTGCCTCTGCTCTGAGTTCCTCCTCTGACTTCCCTCAATGATCTCCTATTATAAGTATGGGGCATATAAGTCAAATAAACCTTTTCCTCCCCAAGTTGCCTTTGATCATGTTGTATATTACAGTAATAGATCTTAAACTCAGATTCCCAGGCAATTTACTTGTCTATGCTCTGAATGCTGAGATTAAGGCTATTTCCAAAATGTAGCAAATATAATGTATTTTTGTTCACTTGTAAATATGAATAAATGTTATTTTTTGGAAAACAGATTTTGGGGATTTGAATGATAATGGCTCCCATAGGTACATATATTAGAGTACTTTGTTGGTGAAACTGTTTGGGAAAGATTAAAAGGTGTCAAAGAAGTTAAGTTACTGAGTACAGTTTTTGAGGTATCACATCATTCCCGCTGTGCTTCCATCTTGCAGATCAGGATGTGAGCTTTTAGCTGCTGATTCAGTGTCATACCTGCCTGACTACTGCCATGCTCTTGCCATGATGGTGAGAGACTCCTATGGACCCTAGAACTGTAAGCCTCAAGAAAACCCTTCGCCATAGTGCTTTATTGCAATATAAAAGTGATTAAGATATAGACATAACTGGCAATCATATTAAACCAAATAATCCAGACCTAGAAAAATAAAATTCACATTTTTCTCTCATAGTTAAAAACCTGGATTATTTCTGTTTGTGTATAGATATGATTGTGAAAGAGAGATATAAAAGTAAAATAGCAAGAATTTTGGTGAAAGTTATCAGAATGTGGGAGGAAAAGGAGTACTGAATACTGAGTGATCTATAAGACTTCTTCTTAGCCCCTAACCCTTTCATATAGTTTGTCTTTTCTGATCTGCCTAAGGGCAGAAATGGGGTGAGGCTTAGAGTGATAAAAATATGAATATGGTCATAGTACTTGATAGTTAAATTAAAATGGCAGGGGCTACTAGGGACATGAAGATATATGACAGGAGGAGAATTAACTAGAATAACTGGAATATAAAGAAACAATTTGGAAGACAAGCTATGCTGATCTGTGAAATAATAGCTTGAGAATACTGGAGGAAAACAACTGCCCTCTATAAATTAAAGAGCAAACTCCATAGGAGGTATGGGTCAAGGATTAATGTGTGCTATTGTATGGATAACATCCCAGGTACAGTGGTTGTAAGCCCATGCAGGAAACATATACCTGACACAGTAAGCTACTTTTTAAATACTTATTATTATATTCATAGATAAAATTGCTTCCAGCCTTATCAGAGAACTTGTCCTTATGATAAACAATGGTGAATGCAGGAACTCATGGCTACTACATATGCCAAGATTTTGACCCATACCTAAATATATCACTTACACCACTCCCTCTAGGACTCCAGGAATGTTGAGAAAAATGGAACTAGAAATATGTAACAGACAAAGATAGGATGAAATGCCGAGACTCTGAACAATACTGCTATCCTTAACTGACATCAACAGTAGTTACCTGCACTGGGTCTATGAGATCAGCTCTATCAACAATTAGTCAATGAAGGGATAGGGCTTAGAGTGCCTTCCCATTTTTCTATGAATTACTGGCTATTAGTAGAATCTTGGTGGGTATAGATCACTATCTTCAGTTGTATGATCTCTGCTAATCCTACCAATCTCCAATGGATAGCTCCAAATCTATAATCACACATACGCCCTTGATTGATTTTGGTTATACAAAACAATGAATAACTATGAACAACAGAGAAATAGAGTGGGACTGATTGAGAGATTTGTGGGTAGGTGAAAGGCAGACAGGGGTGGTAGGGAGGAGGGAGTTTTAAGTTATCAGTATGCATACAGTACTGTGAAAATGCAAGTAGTAAAAATTAAAAATGTAATAGCAAATACAGTTATTTACAATAAGATAGATTTCAAAGAAAACTGGGGGTTTGGTTAAATAAAGTTTCTTTCTGTGAGTTAATAAAAAAAGTAGCTAGTTACATTGGGTCAACAAACTGAGGATTCTTATAATTAATCCAACAATTAAAAAGTATTCATAGAACATTAACATGGCATGTATTTTTAACATTAAAATGTCATTAGCTATGTTATCTTTCTAACATTAAAGAAATAGTTGTATTAAAATTTTTTTAAACACCAAGGTGACATTAAGAATAGTAATAAGAAAATAACAAATGAAAGAATAGTAATAAGTAGGAATATTACCATAAAACTGTATAGGTTTCAGCAGCACACTCCTACCGCAAGAAAATTATTATATAGAGACATCTCTCATATTCAACCCATCTTCCCTATTTCAAGTTAGCTTAGCATTGCAAAAAGTTAGAGCATAATACATGAAGTTATGATGTAAGCACAAGTGAGGGAAGTATAGAAGACGGAGAAAGGTTAAGCAAGTGTCCCCTAATATATTTAAAACATTCAGATAGTTACTGACAAATAATAATTCATTAATAAATAATGGAATACAGGAAAATAACTTAAAATTTTCAATGCTGAAATTAGACTGATTAAAAGTAGAGATACAAATTTGAAACAGATAGAAGCCACTATAGAAAACTACAGCCAATCAAAATGCAGAGTTTTAGAGCCCAGTCCCTGGATATACATACAAAATATTCCTAATGACATTCTGCTATATTCATAGACCAGTGCCTTAACTATCCATCATCAGAGAAGCTTCCTCCTATAGCATATGAAAACAAATACAAAAACCCACAGAAAATATTAAACAGAGAGAGAGAAACCATTGAACACTTAGTTCTACATTTTATATCCCTATCAAATCCCTCTCCTCAGTGCTCATGGAATCCCCTTGGAAGAGAATGAGGAAAGAGTGTAAGAGCCAACGGAATAGAGAATACCAGGAGAAAACATCCCTATAAATCAACTAAGCAAGGTTAACTCACAGAGACTGAAAAATTAAGTACAGGATCTGAACAGGGTCCTCTGTATATACGTTATGGCTTTAAGCTTTGTATTTTATTGGAATCCTGAATATGTGAATAAGTGGGTCTCTGATTCTTGTGACTCTTCTTGGGCCATTTTTCTTCTGTTTGTTTTCCTTGTCCAACTTCAATGTGATTTTTTCTTTTATCTTATTATAATTTACTTTTTATGTTTTGTTGTTATCTCTTAGAAGCCTGTTATTTTCTAATGAGAGATAAAAATCAGAGTGGATCCAGATGGGAGGGGAGGTGGAAAGAAACCTGGAGGTATAGAGGAAGGGGAAATTGTAATCAGGATATATGGTTTGAGAAAAGAACATGCTTTCAATTAAAGTGGAAAAATAAGATTATTCAGAATATAGTGAATATGCACTAAAATGGAATCCAATAGAAAAGCTATGGCCATGGTTTCTCAGTCTAAATCCATTCCTCCAAAACAAACAAACAAAAAACAAGACTACTGTTGTTTTTTATATATCATTCCTCATACTTCTCAAATGTATAGTTTGGTACAACAAACACCAAGAAGACAATTCTCTCATAATACATAATTATACTCAACTATTAAACAGTGAAGTTTTAAATGAAATTCATATGTATTATTCATACTTCAAGGCACATAAATTTTAACGTGTTATGCTGATAAACTAGGCATTCAATACATTTACTTATTTATTGCTAAATGAAGTAGAAGTAGTTTCTCATTATCTCATTTGTTTGATTTTCTTTTCTCAAAGTTTTATCAGATTCCTTCATCGACTTACATACTACCACCTTATTTGCACCTTAATAATTATATTGCAGTACCAAAGCTCTCAATTTTAATAGAAGCAAACACTTACGTACAATTTTGTAATTTTGGTAATTATCTACAAAGAAAATTCAATGAATAGAAAAAGTATGCCTTCACCATTCCAAAATGCTTAAGTTTTCATATTTAAAGAACTGTGTCTTTCCTGGATGGAGGTGAGTGGTCCTTGGACTTCCCACAGGGCAGGGAACCCTGATTGCTCTTTGGGCTGACGAGGGAGGGGGACTTGATTGGGGGAGGGGGAGGGAAAGGGGAGGCGGTGGTGGGGAAGAGACAGAAATCTTTAATAAATAAATAAATAATAAAAAAGAACTGTCTTTGCATGCTCTTGATTTCATAAAAGTTATACTTTTTAAAAATTTATTTATTAGTGTTGTTATCATTTTTATATAAGGTTGTCTTGAGTAAATTAAAGTTAAATATAAATAAAGATAAATATTTCAGTAAAACTGAAAAGTCACCTTAAAACAGACAGTAATGGTAAGAAGTTGAATGTAGTACCTTTCTCTACTACTTTTTCAGATAATTCTCTGTTTAATCATATAAATGGTTATTCTTTGAGCCACATTCCTTTCATTGTAATGTGATGAATGTATGACAAAAATAAAAGTAAAAGCTAAAGTGACCTGAGGTATTTCCATTGATTCTATCTAATGCGATGTTCAGCAAATTTAATATAGAATTAGTATTTGAAAAATTATAAGCATAAAAAATTCATGTTTAGGAGAGATCTCTGTGGTTGTTTGAAAGAAAATGCCCCCCCAAATGAGTGGCATTATCAGGAGGTGTAGCCTTGGTAGAGTGTCATTGTGAGGGTAGACCTTGAGATACCTTTTGCTCAAGCTAACTTCCTGTTGCCTTTGAGTCAAGATGTAGAACTCAGCTCCAGCACTTCATGTGCCTGCATCCTGCCATACTCTCCTCCATTATGATAATGGACTGAACCTCTGAAATTGTTCAGATTGCCCCTCCATTTAAATGTTTTCATTTATAACTGTATGATCACGTTGTCTCTTCAAAGCAATCAAAACTCTAAGACAAATTCAAAAGAACAAAAATAGCTTGTTTAAAGTATATATTTGTTATAAAATATCAATGTAAAAGGTATATAGGGAAAAATAAATGTAATAAAAGATTCTATAAAACTGAAGTTTAGTTTTTTCAATTACAATAAATTAGAATGGAAAAAATAAAGAAAAGGAGAAGTAAGAGATTAAAAAAGACTTTAACCAACTATAGTTTAGGAGCATATTTTGAATTCCTAGTTAAATGAATCATCTTAGAAAAAATGTAAGACAAACGAGAAAATATTACAGCAAAAGAATGTTGATGTGGCAGTGTCATATCAATCTGATGATTTCATTGGATAATTAATAAAGAACTGCTTGGCCTGATAGGTTAGAACATAGGTGGGTGGAATAAACAGAACAGAATGCTGGGAGGAAGAGGAAGTGAGCTCAGATGCCATGCCTCTGCTCTCCAGGGCAGATGCGATGAAGCTCCTACCCAAGATAGATGTAGGCTAGAATCTCCCTGGTGAGTCACCACCTCATGGTGCTACACACATTAATAGAAATGGGCTAAGCAGTGTTTATATGAATATAGTTTGTGTGTTGTTATTTAGGGGCATAAGCTAGCCAGTGGCCCAGAGCCGGGTGGCGGAACACAGCCCATAGCTCCTACTACAAAAAGGCGGCCGGGAGCTGGGTGGCAGGAATGCAGCCCCGCTGCTCCTACTACAGAATGTTATAAAATAAAGAATTTAAAAGCAACCATAGATAGAAGTTATCATAATTTTATTTTTATAATCTTTGTGATTTTTAATATGATAAAAAAATAGGGAATAGTCTTAAACTCATTGGCATAGGAAAAGACTTTCTAAATAGAACACTATTAGCACAGGCATGAAAATAAACAACATATGGGACATCATGGAACTAAAAAGTTTCCACACAGCAAAGAACATTGTCCTTCAGTCAAAACAGGAGCCACCAGAATGGAGAAATATTTTTTTGTCAAATACACATCTAATATAGGGCTAATATCAAAAATAAAATAAAGAACTAAAATACTAGGCATCAAGAAAACAACTCAATTAAAAATGAATTACAGATATAAGGAGAATTATCAATATAGTAAACTCAAATGGCTTAGAAGCACTTAAAGAAATGTTCCTTGGGAGAGGGTTGGAGGGGAGGGTAGAGGCAGGGAGGGGAGCAGAGAAAAATGCAGAGCTCAATAAATATGATTTGGATATTAGCTCTTAAATCAACATTAAACAAGCCACAATCTATAAAACCACCAAGGTTATATATAGGTTATATATTATATATAGATATAAAATATAAAGTACTGTGGTAAGGAGACAAATAGATATTCCCAGCAAAGTAAATATGACAGACAGTGATGGATGGATGGGGTGGGGGAACTGTAATTGGAGACACAAGTAGGGAAGGAAACAAAGGAAGGAATACAAGGAAAGACAGCTAAAATTAAGAGCCATTTGTGTGGTAGTATGGAAATACAGTAGAAGCTTTCTAAAATATATACACATGTGAATTCAATCTAAATGAAATGTCTGGGAAAGACAGAGTCCTAACACCAAATTAAGATTCTAGTCCTGGGATTGGTTTACATCTAATTACATTGTTGGACAAAAGGGTTTCATGGAAATCCATGAACAATCCAAGCTGCTGCCAAGACTTTTGATTGCTTTACACCAATTAACAGCAAGGCCTGCTGCTGATGAGATCACCTACACAATTCATTGAACATGAGAAGTCAAGCCGGTTCCTACACAGAGTCTTTATCCATATGTGCTAGTATCTTTGGTACAGGAAGGTACTTTGCATACTATCAAAAAAGAAACATAAATTCAAACCCAGCTACAAATACTCTGAACACACCACAGTGTCCTGCCTGCAAGATATGCTAGTGCAATGGTGCCACAAAGCTTACAGGGATGACCAACTAATATCTGATTTTACTTAAGGCCCACTACATGAGATGGAACCCATAACCAACATTGCTTGGGAGACCAAGACTCTGAGACTAGATAGCCCAATAAACTAGGATAAAACCAAATATTACTTTTCTACTAAAATAACATAGCAGTAAAATTACTCCTAATGACATTTTGTTATACTCATAGATCAGTGCCTTGGTTAGTCATCATTAGAGAAGCTTCCTCCTGCAGCAAATGAGAACAAATACAGATATCCACAGGCATACAATATGATAGAGATATCTTGGACCTATCATATTCCTCCCCTCTGGGCTGAGGAAACATTTTGCAAGAGGAGGTAGAAAGAGTATAAGAGCCAGATGAAATGGAGGACACTATGGAAATAGGAGTCTCTAAATCAATAGGATTAATGCACATATGAACAGAGACTGACATAGCATGGTCAAGGCCTGCATGGGTGTGCACCAGATTGGGTCCTATAAGTGAAAGGAGAAGTCAACACATATCCCCATCCCTCCCCAAAAGCTCTCTCCAACTGATAATCACTTGCAAAAAGAAATTTAGTTTTCTTCATCCTTGAGTCTCACTGGGGAAACAAACTACTCATAAGGGTAGGCTGCATTTTTAGAAAACACATTCAATGCCAAAAGAAAACACACTCAATGTAGGTCCTGATGTGGGAGTGTCATATATCAATCTGTTGATTTCATTGGTTAAGCAATAAAGAAACTGCTTGGCTGGCCCTGATAGGTTAAAACATAGGTGGGAGGAGTAAACAGAACAGGATGCTGGGAGGAAGAGGAAGTGAGCTCAGACTCGACAGGTCTTCTCTGGAGCAGAGACACTATGCTCCGCTCTCCCTATAGCTCTGCTCTCTGAGGCACACGCGATGAAGCTCCGACCCAAGATGGACATAGGTTAGAATCTTCCCGGTAAGCGCACTTTGGGGTGCTTACACGCATTATTAGAAATGGGCTAATCCAGGTGCGAGAATTAGCCAAGAAGAGGCTAGATAGAAATGGGCCAAGCAGTCTTTAAATGAATACAGTTTGTGTGTTGTTATTTCGGGCATAAGCTAGCAGGCAGCCAGGGTGCTGGGGACGCAGCCCCGCCGCTCCTATTTCAACAAGGTCCTTTTCAAATAATGTCATGTCTGGGCTTTTTTTTTTTAACTTATCATATTTTTAAATTTTAGTTGTATACAATACACATACATAATATATATTACACACATATACGTACACACACATATACACAATTACTTTCTCTTTCCTTGTCCTTTTATGCAGATATTATGTCATCAAGTTTTGTGGCATATACCAAAGTCTGCCAATGAATGAGTTGATCTATATCTGTTTCTTGTGCCTTTTCTTTGATCTCTTCCTTCTGTTTGTTTTCTAATGTTAGTTTTTGTTTTATATATTATAGTAAATAATTTATGTTATTATTTCTTAGAATCCTGTTTGTTTTCAAATAAGATGCAGAAAAAGATGGATATGGATAGGAGGGGAGCTAGAAAGGAACTCAGAGGAGCAGGGGTAAGAAATCATAATCAGGATAGAGCATATTAGAAAAAAAATCCATCATCAATTAAAAAAAATCAAAACAGGATCTATGAAGATGGCTCAGCAAAAAAGCACACTTACAACCAAGCCTAGACTCCATGTGGTAAAAAGGGAGAATTGAAACTCACAAGTTATCCTCTCACTTGCAAACACAAACCAGGCAAGCACACACCCCTCAACACACATGCGTGCATACACACATGCACACATGTACACATGCCCACGCATGCACACACACACACTAAATGCATGTTCTAAAGTTAAATCAAAACAAATGAAGAATCTCCGTGTTTTATTTATACATATTAAAAATTCTTTATGCATATATTTGGGACTATAATTATTTCAAAGTTTGGAGGTTTTTAAGATTTTAATTATATGCTCAGATTTTATCCACCTGAACAGACTAAATATGAAAATCTGAAAACTAAAATTCACTAAAATGTAAAATATATTTCTTTGTATATTTATGTGTATGGGTGTTTTGCCTGAATATATGTCTGTGCACCACCTGTGTGTCTATAAATTATTGTGTACTGATGACTGCAGATGTCAGAAGAGGGCAGTGGATCCACTTGGACTGGTGTTAGTGTTTTGACCAACTATTATGTGGATACTTAGAATTGAACCTGGGTCCTCTGGTTAAGCAGCCAGTGCTCTTAACCACTGATCAATCTCTCCAGACCAAAATATATAAATCATTACCCAAAAAGTCAGATTTTAGAACTTAAGTGTTTCTTTTGTAAATCTTTAACTTGTCCGTAAATTATTTAATGATGAAATAACTGAAATTTTCTGCAAAAGAAGACACAATAGGAGATAAATTGGTGTCAGTATTGATAAAGCCACTTTAGCTATTCATTGATAATTACTGAATCTGAATGATGAACACACTGAGATTTATAATTAACACTACTTTGCATGATTTTGAGATTTGTACAAGTTATAAAATAAAAATAAGACATATGAATTGTAAGAGAACTTAATAAATTCAAAGATACAAATATATGTTAATTACAGACAGCCTTTATTGTAAAAGTATTGAGAAAATTAATAAGTGCCCCTTGATACTGTTTACTAAGTCTTTATGAAATGATATGACTATTAAATGCTACAGTATATTCCTTATTATGATAAATTCAGATGAGTTTAAAATGTCACCAAACTACTCTACTCTGTTGCTATGATGCTCATCACAAAAATAATCTACCTAGCAGGGCGGTGGTGGCGCATGCCTTTAATCCCAGCACTCAGGAGGCAGAGGCAGGTGGATCTCTGTGAGTTCGAGGCCAGCCTGGTCTACAAGAGCTAGTGCCAGGACAGGCTCCAAAGCTACAGAGAAACCCTGTCTCAAAAAACTAAAACTAAAAATAATCTACCTAAATTTCAATGATCATATTTTACTAGTAAATATAAGCATTATTCATTTATGAAATAAGCTAAAAATTATATGTGAAACTTTACAAACACACACAGTGACAGACACATTTTACCCAACATGTGCATCCTACATTCACACATTAAAGTAAAAACCAAGATGAATCAGTCATCTTTGTAGTTCAAATGTTACCCATAATTCATTATTTATCAAACTGATTATGAAAATGCATGCCTAGGGGCAAATTTCAATATCAGTTTTCTTATACATTTTGAATAGCCCCTTGACTACATATAAATGATCATTTAAACTGTTATTTTTACTCTATTACTTTCTCATCTATCACAAAGTCAGGCAATACTTCATACTTATTCAAAGTCTCCAGTCTTCCTTATAGCACAATGATTCTTTTTAAGAGCAGAGATTATTTTTCAAGACAGTGTTTCCATGTAGCCCTTGATGTCCTGGAACCAGCTGTAGAACAGGCTGGTCTCAACCTCACCGAGATCCATGGAGCAGAGATTTTTAACAAACCTAGCTTCAAAGAAAACATGCTTTTTTCCCTCCTTGCTTGATGGTTTATTCTTCATGGTTACAACTTTTCTCCCTCATGAAAATTTCCCCCTTCTATGCACCTCCACTAAAGTTTTATTTCTGAGGGGGCAGTATATGCAAATGATCATCATTTATTTTAGTGAGGTGTTAATTGCTGTGTATACCCAACATAACAGAGATCCTCTTAATTCAAATTAGTCTGATACCTATCATGGATGAAGAGGGATAGGGGAACTGTTAATGATATGTTAGCCAAGTAACAAAATGAAAAGGATACCTACCACATGTACAATGTCAAGATCAACCTCTTTCAACTCTTTCAACCCATGAAGATCTTATATCTAAAGATTCACTTCATTAATAAATTAATTTCATAATATTTAGGCATATTACTAAATATACTACAAAAGTAGCACATTTAATTATTCCCATTTTGGTTACTGGTTAATTTCTCCAGTTTATATCTAGTATTCTGATAACCCATAATGCTAAATTGGTACACCCTCCTAATTTTATTAGCAAGAGCTAACATTTCTCACTAATGAAAATAATATCACAGATCATTTTAACTATGTTGTTATTTAAATTGATTATTAGCAAAGCACAGAATTAGAAAAAATATTTAGAATTTAAAAATCAAAGTATTTTACCAAAATCTTTTTCAATATGAACTTTATGTAATATTATTTTCAAAACAAATTCATATAAAGTTATACAATATTGGGGGATTAGTATTTCTAGTCACTATGTTCAGAACTTGAAAAAGTTAATATCAGCATCATTTTGTGTGTGTGTGTGTCTTTATAGTTGCTGGTAACAGAAACCAAGGCCTTACAAATACTAGGTAAGTACTCGATTACTTAGCTATATTGCCAGCCCTAGCAAGCTCCTTTTGGTTGAGATCCTTTGGGTAATTCTTTCTAAAATATCTGAGTCAATTGTATCACCCCAATAAACATAATATAATTACTCTAATTGAACATCTGATATATGAGAAAGTCTAGAGTTTCTATGGCATCATTCCAAACATCAAAATACCATATAAGATAAATGCTACCCATGACATGAAATTGAGGTACGTGTTTGCCAATCCACACACAATCTCAAATTTGTTTTTGTCAGTATACCTCTTCATCAATATACCTCTACATTTTCTAGTGATATTTCTATTTCTAACCAAAAATTGGAAAGTGTACAATAATACAAACTAGTGCTTGCTTCTGCAGCACATACACTAAAAATTATGTCTTTAAAGGATATTAGTGAGACTAAACAAGTTGTGTCATAGAATTATGTAAGAAACACATAGACAATTATAAATTTTAATATCAAAAGAAATTGGAAAATTAATTTTAGTAACATGTAATATTAGAATATATCTAAAATTCTCTTCTAACATGTATTCAGTATGAAAACTTTGATCTGAAACAAAATCCAATGATACAGAAATTGTACATGTTCCATGTACAATGACAGGTAAGTTTATGAAGTGCTCTATGATGTAAACTAACAATGTTCTACATTTACTTCTTAACGTTTTCTGCATCAGGTGGTCACTAAGGTAGTTTCAACTGATCACTTTCATTCCAAACTTTTCTTATCATTTTTTAAATGAAGAATTTAGTATTATACATTCTAAGTCCATACATTTTAATGAAATTTTATATTATTTTTACTTATAGCTAAATAGTATTCCTATATATGATTCAGTATCCATTTATCTGTTAATAAGACAATTAGTTGATTTCCTTGCTAGAATGAATAAAGCAGCAATAAATTTGGGAAGGTAAGTAACTCTATGGTAGGGAATGGAGTTCTTTGGGTATTCATTCAGGGGTGAAATATCTGGGTCATATGGTAATTCTGTTTTTAACGTTTTTGAGGAATCTCCAGACTGATGTTCATAATTATTTTATTAATTTGTAACTCTACCAAGAGTGAATAAGGGTTTCTCTCTCTTCACAACTTTCAAATACTTGACAGATTTATTGATGACACTCATTCTAAGGCAAGGTGGTATTTCAACATAACTCTATTTTGAGTTTTCCTAATAGCACGCATGTGCATATGTAAGTACATAATAATATGTAGACAGACAAATAAGAAAGGGTAAATATGATAAGGAAAAACTGAATGCAAGTGATACACACTTTAATTTTGAAAGGAGATAAAGCTATTTTTTTCTAGCCTTTACTCTGTCATGTATTTGATAGTAAGGAGGTAAAATTCAATGTGAAATAATACAGCTTGAAAATGCATTTCTAACTGTATTGAACTGCATCGAAATGTATAGAGTTTGGGTCTGTTTAACTTTATTATGTGATTTTTTTAATGTACAATTTCTTTAAAATAAAGTTTCAACAAATTAAAATGTAAAGCTAGTTTATTCATCTGCCTGGGAGAAACAGAAGTTAGCATGAATAGTAATTTAAAAAACATTTTATTTGTTATATTTCCAATTACAACGTACCTGCTGAGACAGGATAAATGACATCTAGATGTTCTCAAAAAAATCTGATTAGTAAAGGTGTACTTGAGAAATGACTAGTGAATAACAGTTGATTCTGCTAGACCTTAGTATCCACAACAAAAATCTAGGATCAGTAAGAACGCAATGTGAGCACTCATGATTGAATGGAAATAATTTATTTTAGTGATGAAGAGAGTAACTACTAGATGACAATGATGTTGTTACCAATCCCACATCTGAAAGAGTGCTCATCTCCAAAATATATAAAGAACTCAAAAAAAAACTAGACATCAAAATATTAAATGATTCAATTAAATGGGGTACAGATCTACATAGAGAATTTTTAGCAGAAGAATCTCAAATGGCCAAAAGACATATAAGAACTGCTCAACATCCTTAGCCATTAGGAAAATGAAAATCAAAATGACACTGAGACACCATCTACACCTGTCAGAATGGCTAAGATCAAAAACACTGGTGACAACTTATGTTGCTGGTGAGAGTATAATCTTGTACAACCACTTCTAAAATCGATACGTAAGTTTTCCGTAAAATTTAGAATCAATATACTTCGAGACTCACCCAGCAATACCACTTTGGGGCATATATCCAAAGATGTGCAATCATACCACATGGACATTTGCTGACTTATGTTCATAGCAGCATTATTTGTAATGGCCAGAACCTGGACACAACCTAGTAGTCCTTCAATTGATAAAGAAAATGTGATATATTTACACAGTGGAATATTAAACAGTGGTAAAACAATGACACTTGAAAATTTGCAGGCAAAGGAATGAAACCAGAAAAATATTATCCTAAGTGAGATAACCCAGACACAGAAAGACAAACATGGTATATATTCACTCATAAGTGGATATTAAACATAAAGCAACAAATACCCAGGCTACAATTTACAACCCCAGAGAAGGTAGATAAAAAGAACCCTAAGAAGGATATACATGGAGGACCCTAAAAAGGAGACATAGTTAAGATCTCCTGAGTAAACCAGGTGGAGGGTGTTGGGCTGGTAGAAGGGATGGGATGGGAGGATGGGAATATGAGGGATCAAGATGGATGAGCGGCAGGAGGGAAAAGAGATATCTTGATTGAGGAAGCCCTTGTGGAGTTAGGGAGAAACCTGATGCTAGGGGTATTCCCAAGAATATACAAGGATGACCCCAGGTAAGACTCCTAGCAATAGTGGAGAGCCTGGACTTGCCTTCTCCTGTAATCAGATTAGTGACTACCCTAACTGTGATCACAGAGCCTACATCTAATAACTGATGGAAGCAGGTACAGAGATCCAGAGACAAGCACTGGGCTGAGTTCCTGCAGTTCAGGTGAAGAGAGGGTGAAGGGTCAAGATCATGATGGGGAAACCACAGAAACAGCTGACCTGAGCTAGTGGGAGCTCACCGACTCTGGACTGACAGCTGAGAAATCTGCATAGGACTGAACCTTGGGCCCTCTGAATGTGAGTGACAGTTATGTGGCTTGATCTGTTGGGGGGGGGGGATCCTGGCAGTGAAAAGAGGACTTATCCCCAGTGCATGAACTGGTTTTTTGGAGCCTATTCTCTATGGTGGGATATCCTGCTCAGCCTTGATACAGGAAGAGGGGCTTGGTCCTACCTTAATTTGGTATGCCAGACTTTGTTGACTCCCACAGGGAGACCTTACTTCCAATAAGTGAACATGGGTGGGATAGGAAGAGGGAGGACGCACTGGGGTTGGTATGTAAAATGAAAGAAAGATTAAACAAAAAAAAAACAATTTAAAAATCCAAACAAAGTCACTTAAGACACCATGAAAAGATTTATAATTAAGGTTTTAACAGAGGTTTTTATAACAGGTCATTGGGAACGCTTGCTCAGAAGCATTTCTTCTGTTTCTTCCAAGTTATGTTGGGAATTGAATCTGACTTCTTTGTATTTGGCAGTTGGTCTCTTAGCTTAGTTCTTTTAAATAATTAGGCTAGCAATACAATCACTGAGCAATGTGTAGTTTGAGTGACAGTGGCCCCACATGCTCATATATTTAAATGCTTGGCCCCAAGTTAGTGCAATTGTTTGTTTGGAAAAGATAAGAAGGTATGCTGGTTAGTTTTATGTCAACTTAACACATGCTAAAGTTACCTAAAAGGAGGGACATCAATTGAGAAAAAAATACCTCAACTGTAGGGCATTTCCAGAATTAATGATTGACAGGGAGGGCACAGAAGTTGGGACCATCCCTGGGCTGGTAGTTCTAGGTTCTATAAGAAAGCAGGCTGAGCAAGTCATGGAGCAACCCAATAAGCAGAAGAAAAAATGAGGTTGTTACATATTAAGCAACATTGTTCCTCAGGAAACTATCAAGTTCACCCTCCAGAGTAAGCCTGGTTATTTGAGACAAGAAAGAAAACACTAGAACCAGAAATCATTCTCAGCATGGAAGACCCACCCAATACTTTAGCTAGATCCTCTCACAAGCAGAAGACTAAAATAATAAAATATATCTTAGTCTAGCAAATCATCTTACATATATAGCAAAAAGTGTTCATGTTATAGGAGTAATTATCTGAGCATGTATTTGTTTGCTAGTATGAAAAACTGAAAACCTATAGAAGTTGTTGTTTGCATATTTAATTATGTTCAAAATATAGTGCTATCCATAGACTGGACAGCTTAAACAATAAAAATTTATTTATTATAATTTTGGAGACTAGAAAGCTAAAACAGGGTGAAAGAATGGCAAAGTTTATAAATTACTTGGTTTGAATATGGTTGATTCTTGTTATTTAACAGGTTTAGGAAGAGAACAATATTCATAATATAATATTCATAATATATCTCTCTTTAGAAAGAAAATAGAGTGGTGTGCTGCTATGCCTAGGTCTAAAAGGTATATATTATCATAATAAAATTTTCAGGTCATACAACTTAAATGCCAATATTGATGTACATCTTCCTACATGATTCTCATTCAAGACTGTATCCATTTGGAAGGGAGACTCTGCTAGAAACTTATAGTAAGAATGCAGTTTTCATAAACTTATCCACCAAAAATTATTAAATGAAACATAAAAGCATTTTTTCTCACTTAACACCTGAAAAGAGTTAATTGGGAAAAGTACATACATTATGATCAAATTAGTAAATTCACTATCTACAAACAAATGTATCAGAAGATGCTCTCAGATATAATAAAGAAACCTCTTTACCTACTAAGAAAACTTAGGCAGTATTTATCCCTATGAATAGAACTAGAATATGTTATCAGGAATATCTCTAATTGTGATATCCTTGAGGAAAAATCTATTTCTTCATTCAGAAATATCACTACCCTCACAAAAGAAATTCAATTCTATATCGGAAAAAAAGCATATATTCACTAAATGTCAAGGATTAATCAAACAAGATAGGAACGTAAATAGATTTGTATTTTGAATAAAAATCTTAAAACACTTTTATTTAGTTCCCAACAACAGAAAACTGTACAAAATAACCTTAATTAGCCAGATATAGTAGGGTATGCCTGTAATCTCAGTTCTTTGAAGACAGCAACAAAAGAATTGATAAATTTGCAGACCACCTAGTCTACATAGTTCATTTAAGACCGGTCAAGGATACACAGTGAAACTCGATCTCAAAACACATAATAAAAATCTTGCCTTTTTTTCCCACTCTCTCAAACTCTTATTTCCTTAACTGTAAGGTAGTATCTGCTAATTATTGTTCTGTTTCCCTCAATATGCTTTAAATGTTACAGCTGGATAACTCCAAAGGTCTTTATAAATGCTGATTATCTCCTGTAGAATTCATTTACAAGAGAAATTGAGTGAATCTAATTCCAAAATTGCTATTTCCTCCCTTCTTTCATGTTATTACAGCAAACTTGTGAAAATTATAAACTTCTGCATTCTAACATGACTAGAAATAAGAATGCCATGAATGGTACAAAAAAAAAAGTCAGCTTACAATGTCTACGATAGTGAGACCATGAGAAATAAAATGTAAACAGGTGAATAGGGACCCAACTTTGAATTAGCAGGATAGTAAAATGCCAGAAACTGTCTTCTAAAATATTTGTTAAAGTGTTGATGTACTTCTTTCACTCCTCCTATGAAGCTGGTAGTTCATTATATACTAAAGTGGACTTGTATTAGACATTTTTATGTTTGTATGTGCTTAGCTGTAACAAATATAATAACCTAGATGATTAATTTAAAAGATAAAGTATTGAGTGTGTAACAGAGTAAAACTGCTCACGCTGTGTCCAGGAAGTAAAAGTGGAGGAAAAGATCAATGGACCCACAAAGACATGACCCTCATAACCTGAAAGACTACCCTTTAAGTGCCCCTTCCAGTATTTACCTACGAAGACATCTAAATACCACAGTTTTAACACATGGGGTCTTTGAGGGAAATTTCAGAGTTAAACTACAGCAAATCTAGAGCTAATGCCCAAGTGTGCTTACATCATCACTAAGAGTATTTGCTATCTATATGATTTGCCCCATTATTATTTATCATCTTTCAGTATTCCATGGTACTCATTTTTATCTTTGGCATCTATGAATGTAAACATGATAGCACACACTCTTCCAAAAAGTTTGTTAGGATTTTAATATTCTCATTAGTACTTCTCTGGGAATATTCTCCACCCTTATTATAACCAACTATGAAGCATAACTAATATAAAAATGCCTTATGACTTCTTGAGTCCCTTTTAGTACTAAACACATGTTCTACATATAGTTTTATGTTATAAAATTAATACTAAATGAGTTAATGAGCAAAAAAATAAAGGAAATAAATTTGATCATTATTTTGATGTTTTGAATATGACACTTCCACAAAAAAATTTGGCATGTAATTTGTAAGGAAGAGAAATAGTAAAAAAATCCATTACCCCCTTCAATAAAATCTTTTCACACTTTAGTCACTGGTAGATTGAAATTATCTTTTATCAACAAGCAGAAATATCAAATGTTGAAAATGACACTTGGATGCTCCAATATTATAAAAATAAAAGGATATAATTTTATGTGTTCAAGCATATAAAATTACTTAGAAGCATATAAAAATTGCTTCTAGTAAACAGACTACAAAGTTTATGAATTACTGTTATTTATTTATTCTTTTCTGCTTTATGATTTTCTTAACACATATTAATTTCATAGCTCTAAATATACCAACATGCTTATTAAATAAAAAGACATCCCATTAGAACTTCCTGTCAATGAGAACTGCCAAAAGAAATACAGTAAAACACTGCTTTCAGTTAACTACAGATTTTAGATACAGTCTATGTCATTTTAAAACTGTAATATCAATATTGAAAAGCCCATGAATTTTAACAAGCATGACATTCATTAAATTAAAATAAAATTCTTGCGGTATATAAACATCAACAACAGAGAGCTGGAAATTACAAGAAGGGCCCAGGCTTGATAATATATGCATATAAATACCAAAAATAATCCTTATAAGTTATTTTGTGTTTAGGAGGACAGAGGGCAAACTGTGGTTGCTATGTAAAAGAAATGAAAAAATGTTAATTAAATAAAATTAAATTTAAGGACACAATTTTCAAATAAAATGTCATCTCAAAAGTTTAGTTTTATATTTTTGACTTCTCTAAAATATTTCTATAAAATTAAGAGTTTCCTTATAGAAAATTAACATCTAACATCCTATATCCCACAGGCATTGAAATGATCAAATAAGAATTGAGAACCTACTAGTGTCAGGAGTTTAAGAAGTTGGGGGAAATCAAAGCCAAACAGTCTTAAGAAATATATTAATTTAATGAAAAAATGTCCGAAATATTTTCAGAGATCATATGATGAGAATACTGAAAATTTCAATTCATAGCAGCAGCATTTACCCTCATGTTTTCTGATCATCCTCTCACCAGTTCTCTAGCCTACATGAAATGAAGGAATTATATGTAAGTAAAATTTTACATTACATCTATATTTATTGTAAACTGGATCAACAAAAATGATTTACTATTAATTTTGAACATATCTTCACCTTTTAAAAGGATAGATACAAGCTTTCTATTATGAAAAATTTTCCTTCATATGCTAAAATAATTTTTAACTTTCAGTTTTTTGTACATAGCATTCATATTTGCAACACAAATCTTTGTTGATGTTTCACTGAAAATTATGATATAGTGTTTTTCAAAGTCAATGTTCGTAATGTGATTTTTTTTAACCTAATTACAATGTTCATGATCTTAATACATTATATGGTCACTTTGATAAAGCAGAGACATATCAGTATAAAACTATCAATTTTTTAATATCTATTTTATGTAAGATTATTTGTACACAGGCATGTCTGTGTTTAGGTAGGTACATATGAGTGCAGATACCTACAGAAGCCATAGGCATCAGAATGCCCTCCCTGTAGCACGAGAGGTACATGCCTTTATTAGCTCCTTAGTATGGACGTGGAAAGGAACTAATGTGCTATAAAGGAGTAGTATGCTCTCTTAACAGACGAGCCATCTCTTCAGCCCTCACAAGTGAAATTTTAAAATTTTCTGAAATCCCAGGATTTCTGTACTATATATTATGTATCAGAGAATAGCAGCAAGTATGATATACTTGAATACCAAACCTTTATCTATGTCCTGTATTTCAGATTTTGAAATAAGCCAAATTATTCTGTTCTTAAAAAGGGATACAATCAAAATTATCTATTATCCTGGGGATATGATTTGTACATTGTTCCTGGGTATTATTTTTATGGCATATTCTTAGTATATAAGAGGCAATATGTTTGTCTTCAGAACAATTAAAAAGAGAAAAATTAAAAATGAGAGAAGAACAAAGAGGAAGAAGGGATAAAAAGCCTTAACTCATGTTGAAATACGATTGCCACTAGTAGTATGGTTTCACTGTTATTACAGAACTCTAGTTACTGTGGGAATGGGTTTCTCACACAAAGATGTTCGATCACTTTTTCTCTCCTTTTACATTTTCACTTGCCCTTCTGCCTTCTGTCAAGGAATGCTACATGTCAAATACCGAGATTTTGCACTTGAACTTCCTAATCAACAAAATCTTAAACCAAATTAAGTCAGTTCAATTTCTTACAGATTTTTTTTAAAAAAATTCTACTAATACAGCAGAAAACTGATGAAGACACAAAAACATAACATCATGAAATGAAACACTCAACTTGAGCCATTGCTAGCTTTTATTATGGTGGAGAAGAAATGTCAAGCTCTAGTCCCAACTCTCTACACAGTTCCAGCTAAGATGGAAAAAACTCAGGCCCTAGTCAAGAGAAGCAGATTCATTTAAACACTGTGACTTAATCAAGCCAGATATTTGACATCTTTCTCCAGGGTCTAGCGTACTGAGTCTTCCTGACCCTCCCTTCCTATACCCTCCTCAAATCTCCAGATATATCTAGGGTCATATATCCAGGTCCCCTGATTAATCTGACCAGTACCAAAGCCATCCTGCAGGATTATGATAAAACCCTGTCATCCCACAGGTATCTCCCACATTATATAAAACCCAACCAGTTCTATCGCTACAATGCAGGGTTGGAACAGGATACACATCAGCTACATCAGTCCAGTCCCCTCTGTCTACCCTGACTTAATTCCATCTATGTCATTTACTATCTCTAGGCTTAACATGCTAACAATCCTCTCTTCTGCCCCATATCAGACGCAGAACTAACAAAACTATTCTACAAATCCAGATCTCTCTGAAAATATAGAAACAACATGGAGGATCAAGCCAGTATCTCCCCTCCCAAACCTACCATCCTGTAGAAATGTAAGCCAATGAAAATTACATAGGTGATTTGGACCTAAAATTTAAGAGAATAATAAACTTTATCAATGAATTCAAGAAGTTTAAATAAACAGTTCAATGGAATTAAGGAGAAAGAACTCAAGGAGAATAAATTTCTATGTCATGCCCAAGAAAACATAAATATAAGGCTAATAGAAATGATAAAGATAATGCAGGACTTGAAAACATAATTCAATAGAGATAAAAACAATGAAGAAGAATCATACTGAACTGAAGATGGGATTAAGAATCCCAGTAACTTAACTTGAAAACTCAAAGGAAATCATTTAAAGTAGAATGAATCAAGAAAAAAAAAAACAGAATATCAGACAGGGGTTGATGATAAAGTATAGGATAGGATATAAACAAAATGAACAAAAAATATGAAAAATTCAAGACACAGAAACAAAACATACAGTAAATGTGAGAAACAATGAAAAGACCAAACATTCAATTTAGAGGCACAGTTGGAGGAGAATATAAGGTCAATGGTATAGACCATATCTTCAACAGATCTTAGAAGACACCACCCCCAAACTGAAAAAACACATACCCACACAGATGGAAGTGCACATATTAACAAGTGACCAGAAAAAAAATCCCCACAATACACCACAGTTAAAGTACCAAGTATAAAGAACAAAGAAAGTGCTTTGAAAGTTTTCGAGACAAAACACAGTCACATATAAATGAAATTCCATAAAAAACAATAGCTGATTTCTCAGTAGATTTCCCAAGTCCTAAAAAAGACCATGAAAGCCACCTAGACCAATATATCCAGCAATAATGTCCACCATAGTTAAAGGCAAAAGAAAATTTTTCCACAATATTAACAGCCTAAAAATCATATTCAACAAACCAAACCTAATGGAAATACAGTAAGCAATATATTGGATGAATAAAGAAGTGAGCATAGAGAACAGACTATGAAAAGAAATATGAAACCATAATTACTAAACACAAAGTAACAGTGAGAACACAAAAACCACCACCAAAAATTAACAACATGATGACCACAATTAAAACACACATTTCAATAATTACTTAAAAAATGGCCTCAATATTGCAATCAAAAGACACACTTTGACTAAATAGACTGAGAAACAAAATCCATCCATCTCTTGAATATCACAATTAATGTTAGCTTTAAAGGTGAGCACAAAATTCACCCTAATCAAATGGTACCAGAAAGCAAGAAAATGTTACTATCCTAGTATCTGAAAAAAATAGAATTCAAACTAAAAGTAATAAAAAGATAAACATTTCATTCTAATGAAAGAAAAAGCTAAGAACACATTCTTATCCTAAAGATATCCACCAAACTTTTCTGATGTACCCAACTTCATAGGAAATTTACTTCTGGATTTAAAGGCACAGATTAACATCAATTCATAATTTAAGCAATTTCAGTACCACACTTTCTACAATATCCATGTATTCTGAACAAAAAAAATAGAGAAACACCAAACTTAAATGACATCATATATCATATGGGTTTAACAGATACCTAAAGACTATTCCAATGAAACACCAAAGAAAACACATTCAACTCAGCAAGCAGCACATGGAAGCTTCCCTAAAACAAAGACACAAAATGAAATGTTATGAATTAAACGTTATGAAATAAAAAGACTGAAATAACTCCAAGTATTCTATTTCCAATACAATGCAATGAAAACTAAAACCGATAGCAAGAAGCCATCATAAAATATAAAAAGTAATGGATGTTAAAAATTCAGCACTGAATGATGAATGGGCCAAAAAAGTAAACTAAGAAATAAATCAAAACTAGCTAGAACTGTTATAAAAATGAAAAAACACAATACAACAAAATCTCTGAAATATACTCAAAGTAGTCTTATGAGCAAAGTTTATAGTTCTGTGTTTTCATAATGACAATCATAAAGAGCACAAATAAATGATTTAACAGTGCAACTCCAAACTTTAGAAACTTAAGAACAAACCACATTCAAACCCAGGATATGTGAAAAATAATTAAAATTAGAATAGAAATTAGTGAAGTAAAAACAAAAAACAGAAAGAATCAAAAAACCTAATAAATGTTTCTTTGAGAAAATGAGCAAGACTAACAGATCCCTTGGTCCAGCTAACCAAAAAATAATGTCAGTTAACAGAATCAGAAATGAACAGCCACTAAGGAAATTCAGAATATTATAAGGAAATATTTTAAATACCTGTCTTCCATTAAGTTGGAAAACCCCCCAAAATTGATGAATTTCTAGATTCAGCCAAACCACCAAAATTAAACTAAGAAATCAATAGCCTAAACAGACCCATAACAAATGTGGGGATTGAAATGATAATACAAAGCCTTCCAACTAAAAAGTCCAAAGAACCAGCCTCTTTGTAATGCATGTAGATACAAATGTAGAACTCTCAGTTACTCAAGCACCATGTATGTCACTGTGCCTTCATGCTTCCTGTTATGAAGACAATAGACTAAAGCTCTGAAATTGTAAGTTAGCCCCAATTAAATGCTTTCCATTAAAGAGTTGCATAGTCACAGTGTCTCTTTACAGCAACAGAACACTAGCTAAGACTGAGAAACAGAATTAGCACCCGCAAACTCCTTCTATGAAGCCAGTATCACTTCAACACCAAAACCAGGTAAAGGCACAACAGCAAAAACAAAAACTATAGGCCAATAACTCCATGAACAAAGATTCAAAAATGATCAATAAAATACTTGGAAATAGAATACACACACACATAAAAAGATTATACACTTTAACTAAGATGGCTTTATTCCTGAAATGCAAGGATAGATCAACATAGGTAAATCAATAAAAGTGAGAAACCATAATGACTTAAAGACAAGTCACATAATCATTTCAAAATTTGCAGAAAGGCTCTTTGGCAAAAATCCAGCATGATTTCATGATAAAAGTCTAGAGAACGTAGAGCTACAAAGAAACATATCCTAACATAATAAAAGCTATATTTTAGAAACCCACAGCCAATATTATCCTAAACAGAGAAAAAAAAGAAGCAATCCCATTAAAGTATGAAACAATACAGGTCTATCAACTATCTCCACTACTTTTCAATATTGTTCTTAGTGCACTATCTGGAACAATAAAGCAAAAAGGACATCAATAAAAAAGAAGTTGTCAAATTATTACTATTTGAAAATGACATGATATATATTAGAGATGCCAAAAATTCTACCAAGAAATTTCTAGAAATGATAAAGAAACCATCCATGTGGCAGGATACAGAATACACCTGCGGAAATCAATAACTTTTCTATACACCATCAACAAACATACAGAGAAAGGGATTATGGACACATTCCAAGTCATAACTGTCTCAAATAAAATAAATATATAGAAATAAACATAACCAAGGAAATGAAGAACATCTACGGTGAAAAATGTAACCCTCTGAAGAAGACATAAAGATACTAGAAAATGAAAAATCAACTCATGATCAAGGATTTGTGGTGTTAACATTGTAAAAATGACCATTTTACCTAAGCTCTTTATAGATCCGATGCAAACTCAAAGTCCCAATCTCATTATTCTCAGAAATAGAAGTTGTCTATAACCTAAAATTCATATGGAGCCATGAAATATTATAAATAACCAAACAATTCTGAATAAAAAGGATTTATTTATCCCAGATTTCAAGTATATTGTAGAGACATAGTAATAAAAAACAATATGGTATTGGCACAAAAGCAAAGCAAGAGAATAAACAGAAGACCCAAATTGAGTACACTTGACTTTACCTATTTAATATTTGAAAATATACACTGGAGAAAAAAATGCAACTTCAACAAATAATGATGAGGAAACTGGATGTCCACATGATGAAGATTGAAATTTGGTATGTTTCTCTTTATACAAAACTAACACCAAATGAAAGAAGGATCTAAACCTGAAACATTGAAACTACCTGAAGAAATAATAACCAGTATCCTACATGATACAGATATAGGAAAGGAAATTATGAATAAAACTCTATTTGCTTAGGAATTAAAGCCAACAACTGACAAGCAGAACTTTGTGAATCTAGAAGGCTTCCACACAGATAAAGAAATAATTAACTTGTTGAAAAGGAAGCCCACAAAATGGGAGATAATCTTTGCTAGTTATTTGTTGACAGAGGATTAATATCCAGAATATTTAAAGAACTCAAAAAACTAAGTGACCCATTAAAATAATAACCATAGGACCTGAAAAGAAGATTCTCAAATGATGAAAAAATGTATAATGAATATCTAATAAAAATATCCTACCTAAATACAATGGAATTTTATTCAAATATAAAGAAAAATGAAATTAAGAAATCCACAAATAAATGAATGGAGCTTCAAGCAAAGCCAAGTTTCGCACAAGCAATATTATCAGACCAAAATTGGATAATATAATAATTCAATCTCTAAGAAAAGGTAATAATCCATAGCATACATATCCCCACTATATAAAAATTAAAATATTACTAAATTTATTAAAGACATATTTATAAAAAAAAGTATAGCCCTGAAGACTTTTATTTTAATAGAAACAAAAGCAATGATCTAAGATCTCCCTTTAGGAAACAAGAAAAAATAGCAAACTAAATTCAAAGTAAACAGAAGAAAACAAGCAACAAAAAAATCAAAAAGCAATAAATTTTAAAACAAGAAATCACGGGAAAAGCCAGTATTCTTTAGAAGAATCAGCAAATTAAAAAGCCTATAACAAGACTATAACTTATAAAGTAAATAACTTTTCTGAATATATATATATAGGTTAACTTGGAGGAAAATAACTATTAAATTGAAATTTTAAGATGTTCTACAGAATTGATAAAGACTTAGAATTTAACTTCACCTTTAGTCAATGTAGAAATTAACAATTAAATACACACTGGTCTCTTTCTACCTAGGTAGAATGGTAGTACCAAGAAAAATCAATCTGTCTTTTATGCTTTCCTTTATATATACTAGGCTATATTATAAAATATTATTACCATTTTATCATACTATATTCTGCCATACAGAAAGAAAGACAAATACAGTATTACTGATTCAGAAATAGATACTAGATTTAAAGCAAAGGATAACCAGTCCACAATCAACAGCTCTAAAAAAGCTAGGTAACAAGGAGGACCCTAAGAGGGACATTTGGATTGCCCTGGGACGGGGAAATATGTAAGTCCTCTTGGGTAAATTTGGGGTGAGGTAGTAAATGGGGGGATAGAGGATTAGAACATGAGGAAATGAAATGGTAAGGTTAGGGAAGGGATGTGGTGGGAATCATAAGTTTAGGGAGAAACTTGTTGCTAGGGAAATTCTCAGGAATCCACAAGGATGACCCTAGGTAAGACGCCTAGCAATAATGGAATCTGCCTAAATTGGCCTTCCTCTGTAATCAGATTGGTGACTACCCTACCTGTCATCATAGAATCTTCATCCAGTAAATGATGGAAGCATTGGACCAAGCTCCTGGAATCCCATTGAAAAGAGGGAGAGGGGATTATGTGAGTAAGGGGTGTCAAGATCATGACAGGGAACCCACAGACAATTGACACAAATTTGTAGGAGCTTGCAGACTCTAGACCGACAGATGGGGATCCAGCATGGAACCGAACAAGGCCCCTGCATGTGGGCAACAGGGACAGTTTTATAGCCTGGTCTGTTTGTAGGACTCCTGGCAGTGGGGTCAGGATCTATCCCTAGTGCATGAGCTGGCATTTTGAAGCCCATTCACTATGATGGGATGCCTTGTTCAGCCTTAATGTAGGGGAAGGCACTTGGTCCTGCCTCAACTTAATATGTCAGGCTTTGTTGACTCCACATGGGAGGCCTTATCCTTTCTGAGGAGTGAATGGGGGAAGGGGAGGGGAAGGGAAGGGGAGGGAACTGTGATTGGTATGTAAAATGAATGAAAAAATTAAATATTAAAAATAATTAGATATACATTCATGTATTTTATAAAAATATTATAGTGATTTGAATGTAATTGGCCTCCATAATTTTAAAAAGGGAGTAGCACTATTAGAAGGAATGGGCTTGTTGGAATGAGTGAAGTTTTGGAGGAAGTATGTCACTGTGGAGGCGACCTCATACATGCTCAAGATACCACACAGTATTACAGACTACTTCCTGTTGCCTGCAAGATGTAGAACTCACAGGTACTTCTCCAGCACCATGTCTGCCTGCATGCTATCATGCTTCCCATCATGATAACTGACTCAATCTCTGAACAGTAAACAAGTCACCCCAATTAAATGTTTTCCTTTATAAGAGTTGCTGTAGCCATGGTGTCTATTCATAAAAATAGAAATCTTAACTAAAATAAATATCTCAATTGAATTGACAATTATATTTTACATTTAAATCAACCATAGAAAAGTCTGATTAGTAAGATACATGAGAACTAATTATCTCACAATTGCCTTGAGACCAAAGGTTGTTTGGCTGATCAAGTACCATAATAAAAGTCTCAATACAAAAAGATTCAATTTCTCTGGTCTTGGGTAATACCTGCTTTAGCTATTTTTGTGCAGGTCAGAACCAGTCAACAACTGAACTCATAGCTAATATAGCAGTTTGGAAAGGTAGAAAGAAGAGATGTAAGTGGGGACATGGAATACAGGAGGTAAAAAAGAAAAGTAAAACTATCCAAACCCCTAGGATACATAATTTGCATCTGAGAATGTACTAAAAATTTTAACATAAAAGATTTTAGTATGTCAAAATTAACATAACCATCAACTGAACTCATATAGTACCCTAACTCTAAACACAGTTATAATCAAATCATTTTTAAAAGTTTGTAAAAATATTATAGGAATTGGTTCAACCTAGTTACATTACATTTCCTCACAAACACATTAAACGTAAATAAATATTTAGAATGACTGAAGTATTTGTCAAGTCTTCAATGAAATTATCATTCATATTTAATTTTAAAAAATTAATTTTAAATTGGCATTTATAGCTGCTGGGAGAGACAGAGTCAACTTTCTTGAGAGGCATGAGCCTGGGGATGTGAACAATACTCTAGGACCGGCCCCTTTCCCAAGAGTAGTTGTGCAATATAGAATGTATTTGCCCAGAAAAAGAAAAGAAACTACAAGTTAGATGTGTAAGAAGGCAAGAATGTAGAGTGTAGACATGGCAGAAGTGGGAAGTGGTATTTGATCAAAATACATTGCCTGACATTACAAAAGAATACAAAATATTTCAAAAATAACTGAAGATTTCCTATAAACAGTAAATAAGAGATTTCATGAGTTCAATGGAGTTGTCTTAACATTTAAGACACAACATACACATAAACTGTCAGAACTAGAGGGGATCTAAGGATCTCCAACTTTCTGTTTATTGAGGCTTTTGGTGACATATTAAAAGAACTTAGAGCTACGTAAAAGAGACTTCCTAAAACCTATGAAGGTGATCCTGGTGAGAACTCCTAATAAAGGAGGATATGGAGCCTGAACCAGCCATCTTCTGTAACCACGTTAGGCTCCCAGTGGTAGGACTGAAACACCAACCCTGCCACAAAACTATGATCCACAACCTGAACTACCTGCAAGACGCACTGAGGCAATGGTGTCTCAGAGTTTGTGTGAGTGGCCAACCACTCATTGTTCTAACTTGAGGCCTAAGCCATGAGAGGGAGCCCAGGTCTAATACTACCTGGATGGTCAGGATGCATAAGCTGGATGGCTCGGAGACCTAAGGTCAATGAAATGATTCTTAACAATATTCTGCTATACTCATAGATCAATGCCTAGTCAAATTGTCATCAGGGAGGCTTCACCCTGCAACTCTTGGAAACAGATACCAGATACAGAGACCCACAGCCAAACATCCGGCAAAGTTCAGGTAACCCAACAGAAGAGGGGGAAAAAGGATTGTAGGAGACAAAGGGGTTAAGGGCATCAGAACGCAGCCCATAGAATTAACTAACCGGGGCTCATAGGGGCTCACAGAGATTGAACCACAGAATCTGCATGTTTTCTGGACTTCTAACAAAAGAAGTTGAGGTATCTCTGACTCTTTTGCCTGTTCTTTGGACCCCTTTACTTCTATTGGGTTGCATCATTCAGTCTTATTATACCTTGATCAGTTGATATCCCTGGGAGGCCTTCTCTTTTGTGAAGGGAAACAGAGGAGC
Organism: Alexandromys fortis; assembly: GCF_014885135.2. NCBI lineage: Eukaryota > Metazoa > Chordata > Mammalia > Rodentia > Cricetidae > Alexandromys > Alexandromys fortis. Next base: position 560,135 of record NW_026068241.1, read on the forward strand.
AAGGAATCTAGGATAGAGAGGAGGTGGGGGGGCAGGAAGAGGTGCAAAGGGGAGAATGTCATTGGATGTATAATAGAAGAATAAAGGAAGAAAAAAGATGTATAAATAAGAAGAAAGATAAAAGGGACATGACTCTTTTTTTTTTTTTGGTTTTTCGAGACAGGGTTTCTCTGTGGTTTTGGAGCCTGTCCTGGAACTAGCTCTTGTAGACCAGGCTGGCCTCAAACTCACAGAGATCCGCCTGCCTCTGCCTCCCAGGTGCTGGGATTAAAGGCGTGCGCCACCACCGGCCGGCAGGGAGACAACTCTTAATAGAGACAAGAGAATCTTGACTCAGCTGCACCACATCCTATCTATGTAAGTAGACTATTGGGTTAAATACTTGACTTCATTATGTTTTTGTACAATTCTGAAAAGTAAGGACAATAATGTAAACCTATCATCACTGCTAATATTTTTTTAAATTGTTTAAAAAGAAGGTACTGGAGAGATGTCTCAAAGGTTAAAAGTAGTTGTTGCTCTTCCAGAGAACTGAGATTCTGTTCCCAGGACTCATATTGTAGTTCAGATGATGCCTAGCCTCTGTGGACATCTGCACACACAAGGTACACATACATACACACTCTCTCTCACACACACACAAATACATATCAAGTAAAATGAATGAATCATGTTATGTAGCAAACTAAAAAATGGAGCAGCAAAGACGTGCCAAAGAAAATAATAAAGCATTATTAAATAGAGTAGCCATGCTGTAAGTCAGTTGTTCCAAGTTATATTATCAGAAAAAATTTGTAAACTTTGACTAACCTCTACATTTCCCCCACCTTTAGTTACTACCAACCAAAGCTCTATTCTCCACTTCTATGTTTCAAATTTCATATTCCACATACATGAGACAATGTTTTATTTGTATTTATGTACTGCCTTATTTTATTTACCATCATATCCTCCAGATTCATTCTTGTTCTTGAAAGTAGAGTGACTTCCTTCTTTGATGGTTGACTAATTCTACATTGTATGTGAGATTGTGTGTTTTTCATATTTCCTTTCTCCATCCATTTATTCATAGGCATTTAAAATGCTTTTTTTTATTACTCCACTGCACCTTCTTCCCCTCTAACACATACACTGGTGTTGCACATGTAGCAAGAAACCAGCTGTGCACAGGTATAACTAAATCTGGAGATAATTGAACACTGTGCATATAGTAGCTGTGACCTTCAGGGAACCCTCAAGAATCCTGTCACTGACATTGTGAATAAGAACAACTTACACAAAAATTTTACTCCGAACATATTAATGAACTCAACATAAAGCCTGATACTCTCAAACAGCTAGAAGAAAATGCAGGCAATACTCTACATAATAACAGGTGTAGGAAAGAAGGAGGTCCATTTGCTCAGGAATTGAAGATAAAAATTGACAAATTGGTCTTCATATTATTAAAAAGCTTCTTACACTGCTAACAAAACAATCAGGTGAAGAGGTAACTCACAGAATGGGAGAGAACTTTTGCCAGTTATACATCTGACAGAGGATTAATACTCAGAATATATAATGAACTCAAAACAACAACAACAAAGTGTCAAAAATACAAAAAATCATTTTAACAAATAGGCTATGGATATGAACAGATAATTCTGAGGAAGAGGAGGAAGGGGAAGGAAGGCGGGAGGGAAGGATGGAAAAGAAGTAAAATAGTCATCAGGGGTGCTGGAAAAATGGCTTAGTGCTTAAGTGCACTTGTTCTTTCAGAGGGGTCTGGGTACATTTCCTAGGACCAATATGGTAATGTCAAATCATTCATAAATCTATTTCTAGGGTATCCAATGCCCTCTTCTGACCACCTTGGGCACTACACAGCCTAGTGGTGAAGAGATATTCTTGAGAACACAATGCTCATACACATAAAAATTTTTAATACCTAAATAAATAAAATATTCACTGTCTTTAGTGATTAGGGTAATGTAAAACTTTCACCTTACCCCAGTTAGAATGTCTAAGATCAACAAAACAACTGACTACAAATGCTGGAAAGGATGTGGGGATTCCTCATTCCTTGCTGTTGAGATTGTAAACTTGTACAGTCAGTCTAGAAAACAGTATGAATAACTCACGGAAAGATAAAAATTAATATATCCTATGACCTTTGTAGCTTGGCATGTGCCCAAAGGAATCAACAACCTATTCCACAGATACTTGCTCAGCCATGTACATTGCTATTCTATTCACAACAGTTATGGAATTAAAAAATAACTTAATGTCCTTCACCTGGCAATAGATAATGAAAATGTGTACAGATGCATTCTAGAATATTATAAAGAAAAGTGAAATCAAGTAATTTGCAGGTAAATGAATATAACTAGAAAATAACATATTAAATAAATCAACGACCCAGAAAGAAAAATGTCGTATGTTCTCTTTTTTATTGTTCCTAGCAGCAAAACTTCAGATGCGAGTATACAGCCTGGAGTAACCACAGATGTCAGAAAAGTAAAAAGGTACCTTGGTTGGGTGGATCACTAGAGAGGGGAATAAAAGGTTACAAGCAACTTTGAAGTCACAGTGCATAAAATAGAAAAGCACTTTTACTGGGAAAAGGAGAAGTGAATACAAGAGAAGGAAGAAACACGGTAAAATAAAGAGGTCTGAGAAAGGCTGTAAAAATCACATTATTATCTATTTAGCTAAATTATATTTAATAATACATGCAATTTGGGATATATATATATATATATATATATATGTAATCAAAATGAAGTTATTAAACTTTGGCTGACAATACTTCACAAAGGACCATAGACTAGCTAACACACTTCCAGTACCACCCATTAGAAACCACTTTTGAATTGTTGGTGAGGAAAATCCAAAAGATTCCTCCCCCAAATAATACAGACTATTATTTTGACCTTGGATACCTCCTAGAGAGGAAAGATAATTCCATATTGCTGAAGAAACAATGTACTCTGGGCCTAAAACCCATAGGATCTGAACTGAATCTGACCTGAGAGCTTCCTCTCTGAGGACTAGCTTTCACGCTACCAGGTGCAATGGAATCTTCCAACGAAGAGAAACCTAAGGGTGCAACAGTTGTTGGTGGTAGCCAACTGGTCTCTAATTGGACTTAAGGCCCACCCAACAGGAGGACAATCACATCGGTTACTAGAAACTGAGCCAACCACCTGGGGCAAGCAAGATCATGGATCTTAGAGAACCTACTGCTGCTACTTTCCTGTATCAGTATACTTCCAAACTGCATTCTAAATATCTATTCTTGTTCCCCCAGATAAGTGTATCTTTCATTCCACATCAAAGAATTTTCTCTTTATAAAAGGAGACTATAACAGAAAACTATGACCGATAAAAATACAGAAAACAAGTAATTGTGTGGTGCCCAGCCCCAAATGATAATCTACAATAACTCCCACAATTAAGGTTCAGGGAACACCACATAAGAAGAGGCAGGAAGATTTTAAGAGCCAGGAGACCAAAAAAACTACTGTGACATAGTGTCTCCTACAAATGACAGAGCAGCTTAACTCATGTTGTCTCAATAATAAGGTTGCCAAAATAAAATCTGAAAAACACAATATCAGCAAACATGCTAAAATGGAAGGAGACAGAAGACATGTCACCAGGAGACAAAGAACAAAAGGCAACTAAGGCATGCTGAAAGCAAAGAAACAGTCCTCCCCAGGAATATACCCCATAATTGGTTGTCTAATACCATGTGATTAGTCCTGAACTCATATACACACAAGTAAAACTCGATAGACTGAGCAAGATAGATTTATATATTTAGTACACACACACATGCATACACAAACACGAGCACACACACACACACATGTGCATGTAATAATAATAACAAAAGAAAAAAGGGCCGTGATATCAAGGAGTGGGTGGGGATACATGTAAAGAGGGAAATTATAAAATCATATTTTGATTTAAAAAATAAAAAATAAAAATGGAGAATGTAAAACAAGGGGCTATGGATCTGAACAAAGTTCTAAAGCAAATGAATAAATAAATAAATAAGCAAGCCGGGCGGTGGTGGCACACGCCTTTAATCCCAGCACTCAGGAGGCAGAGGCAGCAGATCTCTGGAAAGTTCGAGGCCAGCCTGGTCTACAAGAGCTAGTTCCGGGACAGGCACCAAACCTACAGAGAAACCCTGTCTCGAAAAACCAAAATTAAATAAATAAATAAAACAAATGAGTTAAAATGGCTAATAAATAGCTAAAAAATAAGTTTAGCATCCCTGGCAATTAAGGAAATGCACATTAAAACTACTATAAGATTTCATCTTATCTCAGTCAGAAATTCTAAGATCAATAAAGCAACTAACCACAAATATTGAAGAAGATATTGGAGGAAGGGAACCCTCATTCCCTGTTGTTCAGACTGTAATCTAGTACAGCCACTCTGGAAATCTGTGTGAGGGATACCAAAAAAAAACCTAAAAAATCAATCAACTATGTGATCCAGTTTATTAGCATATGACCCAAAAGAATTGACACTCTACTCCACAGATGTTTGCTCAGTCATGTTCATTCCTGCTTAATTCAAAAATGTTAAGAGATGGGAACAGCCTAAATGTCATTACCTGGTAAATAGATAATGAAATTTTGGTTCATATACACTATGGGACACTATTCATCTGTAAATAAAATAAAAACAGGAAATTTGGGGATAAAAATTAAACTAAAAATATCATACTTGGTATTCTGTTTCAGACCTAGAAAGACAAATGTCATGTGCTCACCCTCATTTATGGATACTACATACAAATCCTCAGTTGTGAGCAAGTAACCTCAAGTAACTGCAGAAACAAGGAAAGTATAAAAAGCAACCATATGGATCAGGGGATTCTATAAAGTGGAATAACAGGATACAGGTGATAAGAAGGAATAAATAGGGAAAATGGAGGAAAGCCATTAACTGTGGTAGTGAAAGGAAGAGATATAAATAACATTAAGAATATTTGAAAATGTATAGGGAATCATATTATTTTATATTTATCTAAAATTACACATAATACATATAAGCATGTGTGCATCCACACATAGTTTAAATGAAGTCATGTAACTTGGGATGATAATGTTTCTTTCCAGGAGCCACACACAAAAACCTCAGTATCAAGAACCAGAGGCCTCTTTTCAACTTGTCAGGAGAGTCCAACATTATCCCAACAAAATATAGCCTGTTCCTACTGCTCTTGGCTATCTCCCAGAAACTGAAGATAAGTCCTTATTTCAGAAGACAACAATGTTCGGACACTCTACAAACTTGGAAGATTTGAGATGAGTCTAATCTGAAAGCCTTTTTCCTGAAAACTAGCTCTCATATACCAGAAGTAATTGTGTAAGATACAAAGAAAATGAAGTGTCCAATATATTACGCATCTGTAATGCCTATGAAACACAATAGTGACCAACAAGGAAAAAAACCTTACAGGTTAGTGACACCTGTACCTTCATGGTAAAGAACAGCTGTCTAATTGGACTTAAGGTCTGCACCAACAGGAGGGAAATCATATCTAGTAATGTGAACCTAGCTAACTACATACCCATGATTATGAGTTCATGAAGCCTGGGGAATAACCCAGTACAGCTAAATCATAATTCCTGAATGTATTTTAAATTCTTATTCTTATACCCACACAGCAATGAAGATCTCAGACATCATTAAAGAAGCTTCTTTTTTGCAGCAGATGAAGATCATTTCAGAAAGACACAACTAGTCAAAATACAGAGAGCAACTGTGATACAGTGATAAACCTAGAACATACTCCATACAAATACTTCCTTTAAGGGAATATTGTAGAATAGGATTGGGATATTCCCAGGAATTCACAAGGATGACCCCAGCTAAGACTCCTAGCAATAGCAGAGAGGGTACCTGAACGGGCCTTCCTCTGTAATCAGATTGGTGATTAACCTAGTTGTCATCATAGAACCTACATCCAGTAACTGATGGAAGCAGATGCAGAGATCCATATCCAAGTACCAGGCTGAGTTCCTGGAGTACAATCAAAAAGAGGAAGGAGGAATTATATGAGCAAGAAGGGTCAAGATCATGACAGGGAAACCCAGAAAGACAGCTGAAGGGAGCTAGTGGGAGCTTCTAGACTCTGGTCTGACAGCTGGAGAAGCTGCGAGGGACTGAATTCAGCCCTCTGCTTATGGAGAACAGTTGTGTGTAGCTTGGTATATGTGAGGGGCCCCTGGAAGTGGGACTAGGATCTATCCCTGGTGTATGAGCTGACTTTTTGGAGCCTGTTCCCTATGGTGGGATGCCTTGCTCAGCCTTGATGCAAGGGAGTGGGGCTTTGCCTGACTAAACTTGATGTGCCAGGCTTTGGTGACTCCCCATGGGAAGCCTTACCCTTTCTGAGGAGTGGATAGGGGTGGGTTGGGGAGGAAGTGGGGGAGGAGTAGGAGGAGGGGAGAGAGGGGGAACTGTGGCTGGAATGCAAAATGAATTAAAAAAAATTAAAAGGAAGCAAAAGAGTGTGTGAAGATTGCAAGATCCAAAGAACCAGGAAGTTGTTGCATGATTATGTCTTGTAGACATGTCAGACAAGTTACAACCATGAAATCAACAACATGGCTGCATAAACTAGACAAGAACAATGAAAATACCAGCTGGCATACCAACAAGAATGGCTAAAATCTCAGAGGGCCCCACCCCTAGATAAAAGCTATAGGCAATTAATGACTGATAAAAGAGGGAGAATTAGTCTTCCCCAGGGATCAAAGCCCTAAATGATTTTCTAATACCAAGTGCAAGTTGTGTTTATATATTTATTTGCATATATGTGTAAATATATATGTTACAATAATTAAATAAAAATATTCCATAAATTTGAGAAGAAATATAGAAAGTAAAAGCTAGAAGATGAAGAGAGGGGAGAATTATGCAATTATATTTTACTTTAAAATGTAAGTATCTGAACTTAAATATGCAGCACTATATATAAGAAACTCTGACTAACCAGTTTTTAAAAAACTTTATTGGAACAATCAAAAATAAAGATTACCCATAAATTCCAAAGTCTTATCAGAGTTGAGGGAATGGTCTTCTGTAAGTTCAATTCTGTTTTTCCCTTCAAATAACAGAAACCATTTGTGCTAACAGTAGTTCTGTAACACGATGAAGCAGACAAACTAAAAGCTAGGATTCCAGTAAGGAAAAGGTCTTCATTTATTTGGTGAGAGAATAAATAGCAAAGTCAGATGCCTATAATTCATTGTCTGCTTATTTTAAATACTTTTTTTAACAAATGCTGTTATAAAATATGCCCATACCACCAAACAGAAGTTAACTAAAAATGCTACCTTGAACATTTCTTGCTGTAATGGTAATATTATAGAAAAAGTGAGATGTGAAATATTAAAGTTATGATATCAGTAACATTTACTGAGTGATGACAAATATTATTTTAATATCTTAAAATAATTTACAACTCTGTGAGAAATAGATAAAATAATTTATAAATTTATGAATTCATAAATACAAAAACATTGAGTCACACTTAAAATGACTGACAGAAAGTGTACTGAGAAAGAAAGGAAATGTTATGGGAACACAGGGAGCATGGAATTTCTTCATACATTATTACTGTCTTCATTAGTAAAGTCTAAAAACTAAAAGATAATTCACAGAAACAATGATAGAAAAAATAGAATTCCATTCCAAAAGTAAGAACTAGTTGCTATTTCCTAAAACACAAGTTTATATTGGCTTTAGGAATTTTAATTTTTCAAAGATTAAAAATTATGAACATTAATACTAAATGTGAAAAATAAATAGAATACTGTGTTCACTTGAAATGCTTCTGCATTAAAAATTGATACAACTGACTTTATTATAGACTTTCGTTGCTAATTGTACCCTTTTAACTAAGTATGAGAAAATAGTAATATAACAAAGCTATTTTACAAATGACAAATTCAAATAGTATAATTCTGCTTAAATTGTTTATTTTCATCTATGCATTCCCTGACCCAATTTACATAACATAGAATATTCTAAACCATCATTATTAGTCACTATGTAAATAAAACATTACAATATCTCAATGATTCATATTATCTTTAGAAGAGTTTCCACAGTTAAAATATTCTAAAGATGGATTGCAATTTTGTCAAAGTATTCTTTGATTTGATAGCAATAAAGACAAGTGAAGAAAGATGACTTTGGTTCTCTCCTTATCAATAAATGTATTATTCACTTAATATCTGTTAACATGAACAGCATGTGATGGACTTAAGACTCATCTCTCAATGGCTAAATATATAAAGTGTAATAAAATTTAATTAGTAATAAAATTAATTACATTTAGCTCTCCTGTCATTGCACTTATTACCCTAAATTTCCCATCCTTCTCCTTTCTGTAGAATATATATCATATTTACTCTTGTTCTATATTTATATGCTGTCATTACTTCGGAATGTTTTGCTTGCTTTTAATAATTACATTAATCATATTAACGTATTAGTTTAATCCTAATTAATGCATTAATTTCAATATCCATACAAGAATGGTATTAATTAAAACAAGGAAAATATTTATGCATGTGAATGTATGATCATGTGTATTATTTGAAACTGAACCCTGGCACCTGCACATGCTAGACAAGTTTTCTGACACTAAGCTATATCCTCACCCAGCCTATGAAATTTTTCTCATACTGTATTTATAGAAAATTCAATTGCGTGTCCTTAAACTTTAAATATTGAAACGTTATCAATGAAAGACTGAAAAGTGCTATTTTTATGTACAAAAATATGTAAAATATGATTAACTAGCCATGTAAAAAATGAAGTGTGGCATAGAGAGACATGAATCAAATCATTTTTAAAGTATCTTACCTTCTACCCACATACGAACTTCAGTGGGAGAGGATGTCACAACAGGGTCTCCCTGGAAATAGTGGAACAAGCGTGCCATTTCTCAGAATGGACAGACTAAATTTCAATAGCTAAGAATGAAATAGTAAAACTTAATCAGGTTATTTATTTATTCATATACTCTAAATTTTATATTCATATATTATAAGGTGTGGATGTTTGGAGGAAAATACTTGGCCATTCATTAATAATTAAATCATTATTTGTTGAACAGCTGTTTAGAAAAATACAGAAAATTCAAATAAATATCCCAATTTCTGTTTTGTACTGAGTAGGAATTGAAGGACTCCACCAAGAAAGATTGAAAAAATACATAAACCTTAATTAACTTTAAAAGTACAATACAAAAATTTTTAAGAAGTTTATGCTTATCTGCACAGAAAACAGTTTTATGCAGCAGGTGGCATCTGAGTCAAACCAAAGAAAACTAGACAAAAATGACCCATGGGGGGAGATGATAGAATTTTCCCCACCTACAAAAATTAGATATACAATTCTTTTTGGAATCAAACTATTCATTTCAAATTGTAAATGATTATTAGTCTTCATAATTTTGAAGAACCCTGTCCCTTTCTCCATTTTTTTCTGCAGTTTTCAAGGTCCATGCTGTAACACTTAACTCTTAATCCCTACATTAAGCAAAATCCAAACCAGGCATGGTGGCACAATCCTATAATTCCAGTTCTTCGGAGACAGAGGCAGAAGGATCAGAAATTCAATCTCATTCTCTGGCTAAGTAGAGAATTTGAGGTCAACCTGGGCAATGTGAGACCATGTTTCAAAAGACAAAACATAAATATGACAACAAAGAAAATGCAAAAGTGGCACATTAATAACAATTTAAGAGATAAGATTGTGATATTAAAGACACTCTCCAAACCAGTTTTTCATTTTACTTTCTATATTTTAACTAAATTGTATTACCATATAGAAGTACTTTACAATATGTAAACAATATTCATATCTAAAAAGGTGTTTTAAAATAAACAAAGCAATTCTCTAACAAATATTAAATGTAGGTCTCACAGTGTTATCCTAAATAAGGAAGATCAAATTAGATTAATTGTATCACCATTCTCTCCGTCCTCACTTAGCCCAATTTACTCACACCCCTATTTACATAATTATTTCATTTCTTAGATTACGACAAAGTATTTTGTTTACCTGGACCTTGCTCTTCAGTGAAACTGAGTTTGAAATTTGACTCAAATTAAAGAAATGTCATGGACTAACAGGATTTCTAGACCAATGCTGTCCAATAGAAGAACATTCAGCAAAGTAAGAATCTTCTACATTAACACTGTTCAATATGGTAGTTATAAGTCATATATGATCATTAAGCAAGTAAAATTGTAGCTAACAATACTTGTGGGCACAATAAATTTTTGTTAAGTTGACAATTTCATTCATATTTATAATGCATTCTGGTTATTTTCATTATTTCTTATCTCTGTCCCTCCCCATTAGTCCCTGCCCCGCCCTGACTCTTTTCCAGATACCTGACTTCATTTTGTTTTGTGGCCCATTTACTTTAAACAGTGTCGTCTATCCTTTGGGCCTGTTCACTGGAGTACGATGGGAGGCACTAGAGTTAACTTTAACTGTACTTGATTTAATTTATTGAAAATTAATGACTGCTACATTGCCAACACAATGTTGGAATTTTCAGTCAAATATTAGGGTTACATACTTAGTAAACCATCTTAAACTACTAAGGCTACTAATGAAATAGATCAGAAAAAAAATTTTGCTTACTGTCAGACCGCCAGCTGTCTTAAAATACAGATGAAAGCAGCAAGGAGTCCACCAGCACGATGTGTGAGGATAGCAGAGACTATACAGGACAGAGAGGGTGGGAGATAAAATACAGATTTAGGTTAAGCATCAATGATGAACTATCAAAGCTTTTCTCAGTTATAAGAATAGAATTTATATTAGTATGTCACTTATGAGGTCCTGATATTCTGCAAAAAGTTTGTTCCAGTCAAAATGAAAATATGTCTTGTCATTCAAATACATGTATTTGGTGAGTAAGTGATGTGTGCTTATTATATGCAAGCATGGGGAACTGGACTAGTTTAAAACATGTAGTTTGGCTGTGATTTCGTAGCGTCATTTAAAGTCCTCTAATTTCGAAAAAGTGGGTCTTCAGTATGCAATGGGAATAATTTTCTCCATTCTTTTTCTCTAACCTACTCAAATGATTTGATTTTTTGCCTTTCTGGCACCCACTGCTTTTCTTTTAACTGTTGATAAGAGGACTGTGGCCTGTTTTCCCAGACTGCTGCAAATCCTTATGTCTGTTTATACAAACCATTCACCCTTGGTTCTTATCTCAGCACTTACGAATGAAAATAAAAGAAAGGAAACAAACATTGGCAAAATAAAACTTAAAACTAAACTATTTGTGGTCTAAAATAGTGGAAAATTTTCTTTTCAGACCCCAGACTCTATTCCTATGAATGTTGTGTAGCTTTGAAAAGAGCTAATTAACCTTGCTTTATGCTCAAGGGCTTGGGTCTACAGCCTGTGTAGGGTGCTGAGCTGGAAACTGGAGGGCCCCTAATTATTAGCATTTTAATTAAGCTGGATGTATTTTAAATACACAATAGATGTCCTATTACCACATCCAAGACATTAAAGCGTTAAAATTTAAAGTGAACCAAATTCTACAACAGCAGCTGAACTGACCACGGATATCTCTGTGAGAGAATTATATAAATAATGCTGACAAGGATCATAAAAGGTGAATCATGGGCTCAGGGGATTTAAACATTTAAACAGCAGTTGGACTGCTGTCTAATCAAGCCATCCCCCGTCAAGGTGCGGGGGGTGGGGGGGGGAAGAAAACGGAAAAAAGCCAACATTCTAAGGTAAAAACGGTCAGCACAGTATGCCAAGGCTTGCCAAAAGCCAAATTTTGTGTGAAAATTTCCTCACGCGGAGCTCAAATCCTCCTTTCCAGAACTCACACCCCCTTTTCCCCCTATCCCTCCACGCTGTGGCCAGAGCTCACAACGAAGAGAAATCTCGGGATTTCCGCCTGAGAGAGGGGCCATTCAAAGTCCCAACCAAGGGGCCAAACTGTCAGCAGAGCGCTGCCTTTTCCCGCCCTCGCCTTCCCCTCCGACTCCCGGGCCGCCCTGTCCTCACCCGAAGTTCCGCCTCCGCTCCCTGCGGACCTCTTCCCACCCGGCGAAGCGCGACGCCGGGCGCCCGTCTGGACGGTGTGGGGACGCGAGGCCACCCTGGGGGACCCCCCGCAGCGGCCCGTGGCCGTTCGCTCCCACCTTCCCTTCGGCCCGGGCGCCTCGCTCCGCGGCTCCGCGGCTCCGCGCCTCTCCCTTCCCGGACCACGCGCACTCCGGGGCAGCCCGCGAGGTGGCTTGTCCTCAGGGCGCCCAACGGTCCCTCCTGGCCGAGCGCCGCAGCCCCTCGGCGGGGCACGACGGGGCACGTCACTTACTTGTCCGTCGCCCTAGCTCCGTGGTCAGGTCGCCGAGGGGGCCGGGATCCCCGTCAGCGGCTGAGGCCGGCCATGGAGTCGCCTCCGCCTCGCGCCCCGCGCCCCAAGCCGCGCTGGCACTCAGCCGCCGGCCGACGCGTGCTGAAGAAGCTCCGCTGGCCGTCGACGTGACGTAGCGCCTGCTCGGGGAGGGGGCGCGGGGGCGTGCGCCGCCGCGCCTCGGGCCGGGCCTTGACCCTTGACCCTTGCCCCTCTGGGGGCACCCGAAAGCCTCCCCGCAAAGTTTGCTCGGCCTGGCGAACTGTCGGAAAAGCCGGCAGAGCTCCTCAGGGAGTCTCGCGCGACATCGCGCGCGCCCCCACGGCACTCGCTGAAAGAGCGTGAATTCAGCGGAGGGAGAAAACTCGCTGGGGAGCAACAGGTGGCCCTAGGCTCCCGAATAAAGGGATCCTGCCCCGGAGACCTAAGGCCACGGGAAAAGTGCCCCTTCCTAAAGTCTGCGCTGAAGCTACCTTCCCTTACCTAATCTTCACAGCCTATATGATTGAGGTCCCGACTTCGGGGTGAGGGCGGAGGAGTCCGGAGAGGCTAGAACTAGGGTCTTTTGTAGTTTCCCACCGTTCCGCGGGCGGATGCTTCGGATTAGTTCAAGTAGTTCCCCCGTATTAATGTGCCGTGGACGGACGGAGATGCTGTGTGTGTTTAAAGTAGCCCCACGAAGTGTCCTGTTTTCTCACTGCGTGAATAGATTATTCGCTTTCACTGGAGCACAGGTGGCCCTAAAAAAATTACATCCCTTGACCCCTTGACGTTGTGAATCTAAATCTGTAGCCTCCATTTCAGACAAAGCTGAAATTATACTCTTGGGCTCTTGCAGCCCCGCGTATCTGAAAAGCCCGTTTCCCTGCGCCAACCGATAGGGAAGCTGTGGGCGACAGACATTGTGCCATGGTGGGTAAATGCACACATTTTAAAATCCGTTGTGAAAGAAAGCATCTAAAAGTGACAATAAAGTAAATCAAGCTTTCTATTAATACCCATAATCACTGAAAAACATTTCTCCAAGGATTTCATCACCTCCACCCCAAAGGCTGTAAGGTTCACCAAAGAAAATCGCTGAATTCTGAATACAGCTGAAATTCATCTGGAAAATAATGATATTTCTTTCTTTCTTTTTTTCTTCCTTTCTTTCTTATTATAGATGGGGAAACTGAGACCCACGTAGAAAAATACTTGTTTCAAGTTCCATGTTGATAAAAGAGCCTAAACATCTATACCCCATTGTAGTTCTTCCACAAACACCTCACATATATTATATTTAGAGAATTTTGTAGTCAAGTTTAGGTTTGTCTCCCAGGATCTAGGTATGAAGAAGGGATGGGGGGGGGATGAATTCAAACACTAAGGATGAATGAGGGAAAACAGATGATAAGTGGAGGAAAATAGATGCAACACAGAAAAAGGCGTTTTACAGGCATGAATATACATGAATCACTTCAGATCAAATGAAATTATTAGAGCCAGTTAGCAAGCCAGGGAAAACATGCTGGCTCATGTCCATTTTTACAAAGGTAGATGTTTACCACCTTTATCAGATGTCTCAAAGTAGCTTCTCTCCTGCTTTCTCATTTTATGCATAGCCACTGTACATATGCAAGCAGTTACTATTATTATACTACTATTATTATTACTGATGTAACATTGGAATGCCTACAGTGAAATTGTGTTAGGTTTCAATATTTTAGTGCAGTATTCAAAAGCCTTTGTATATTCAGAACCTGGATTAGGTCTGGCACATTCAAATTGTTAAAACCTTACTTTTCTGTTATTTATTTAAAGGGGCATTTTTATATAGCATCTCTGTTTAAAATTAGGGCATAATACTTCATTTGTTGCTATTGCCAAGGTTTCAGCATCCTGCAAGTTAATCTGATAAACTAATCTGTGCTAATTTGTTAATAATTATTGCCAACCTCCCTCTTAAAATGTGTGTAATTTAACTGTAGCTTTGTGTAATGTCAATCACCAAGACCTGGCAAGGTTTAATTATGCCTCCTGCCCCTTTGTGTTTAGCCCTTCAGATGTTGTATGTAGACGTGTGCGTGAGTGTGTGCGCACACACACACGGATGTATTTATGTAAAAAAGCCAGCCAACTTAGAATGAAACATTGCAGGTATATAACATAAACTAAAATCCTCTAATTTTAAGTAAAGGGGTTTAGTACACAGTGTGAGGACAATGGTATTACTGTTTATGAGTAATGCGTCACAGATTTCAGAAGTTTCACATTCACCTTATTCCCTCCAACAAATGATATATCATTAACAAAAAGCAAAAATTAATTTTAGGACTACATAGCCACCATCATATTTGTTACCTGGATAGTAATTATAAACCAAAGCTTAATAAAAAAATCAATAGCTCACTGGCATAAAAATCAAAACTACATAGTCTTGGTGATCTTATTACTGTCAGAGTAATATTGGCACAGAATTTCGAACACAATTTTCATAATAAAAACCATATCATATATGAGTATAAATATTTACATCTTCTCATGCTCTTCTGAATATATTGTACTAATATAAGCATGTGTTCATGATTCTCTGTCTCTGTCTCTCTGTCACACACACATACACACACACACACACACACTAGCATAAGTTTTCCTTGTCTTTTCTACCATATAGCAGCACAAGATAAAAGTGCTATGGCACATTCCTCTATTTTACATTACGATATACATGAAATCATGAATTCTGTTTAACTATGTAATCACATTAAGTCATATTTCCTCTTCTTTTCTTTGTAAGGTTCAAGTACCTCAGACAAGATAGACGCCTGATTTGCATAAACAGAAACAATTTCATAAAAAACTCAGTTAACCTAACATTCATCATAGTGAATATAGTTAATAATGTATTGCTTACTTCATACTTATTAACAATAAAGCATCAGAAGCAGATCATAAGTGTCCTTATCATAAGAGAGAAAAGACAACTATGTCAGATGTTAATTTTCTTCATCATGATAATCATGCCACAATGTACATGTAAACCAGAACACCACAGGCTGCACACATTAGATGCATCTATTATTTTTATTTGTCAATTAGTCCACACTAAAGCTATATAAATATAAATTAAAAACATTTTTTTTCAAAACAGCCTAGAAATTTAGTCTTCCCAAGCAAAATACAATTTTCACAGTAGAAATTCAGAAATATGCTTGTGAAGACATACATAATGCCATCTTTAATCACTTCTTTAATTCCTAAAATATATATTCTTTATCATTACATTATTGGCTAATGAAAGCAGTAACAACAAAAATAATCCACTTTTTCACTTTCCTATTTTCTTCATCTATCTTCTATACAGAGCAGGCACAGTCACTTAACATGATTCAGCTATAAATTTATATAAAAAAGTGACTCACCTATAAATAAACAGCAGGTTGTCACGTTCAGGATGGAATTCAAACAGCACTGACTCTTACAAGTCAGAGAGCTTGCCACCAGGTCTGTACTCTGAGAAATGCTTCCCAAATCTAATCTACTCCCCTAAGCAACAGCCTTGATCCATCTACTGGTCATTGCTCTCTCTGACGTGATTTGCTGTACTGTAGTAACATCCAGTCACATGGCAGCTGCATGGGAGGGGGTATGTAACAAGTACCTTACAAATCTTTCTCAGCATCTGTATGATGCCGTGAGAGCTTCAGAGTATCTCTACATATATTATATCTTAATTGAGCCTGACAGCAAAGTTTTGAAAATGATCCGGAGGAGAGACTGTTAACATCTATCAGAAGATGAGGAAGCTGAGGCTCAGGAAGATTGTATTATTTGCCCAATGCACCACTGTATGCTAAGGGGGAAAAAAAACACAGACTTGAACCCTTTTTTAAAACTTCCTACTTAGTGTTTTATCTATCACTTCTCAAATAAGAATATCAGAGAGTTAATGTTTTCATAATTTATTGAAATTATTTCATTTCCTTCAGAGATTCTTTTCTTTCAGAGATTAATGAAAAATATATGCATATCATAAATGTAAGGTTTCGCTTTCTGGACAGCAAACTATTTTGGCAAAAATTCTACCTCTCTAAAAATGTCCCTTTTCACTTATTACTATTATTGCTATGTCTCTGATAAATAAAAATATCTTTATTTACTGACCTGACACCATTTACTTATTGGAATGAAACTATTGACCAGTGCTGGTGGTCTCCAATCCTTATTTGGTATACATATCCATTGCATTGTTTATTGGTTTAAGTTCAAATAACCTTTCCAAACTACCCCCATAAGCAAATTGTGGTTATTTATATCTGTAATCCCCAAATTTAGGAGGTAGAGACAAGGGTTCTAGGCCAGTCTGAATTGCAAAGTGACACTTTTTCTCAAAAACAAACAAACAAAGCTAGCTGCTTTGGTCAATTTCTTGATAAATTTTGTCCTTAAAATCACAGAAAAGAATGAAGAACACATCCTCATAAGCATGTGTGCAGACACACAAGTAACTATGCACAGAAATTTACAAAATAAATACCCCTAATAGATAGTCCTTAGTGCATTAGTTAATATTTGAGTGGGATAATCCAGGAATATTGAAAAAAAAGTCTATGGAAGAAAAAGATTCAAGGTGAATGTGGCCATTCTTTAATCAAGAGAAGACATAGGATATATTGATCAGAGATCACTGATGAATTTGGAGTGATAGAAATAGAATCCAGTTTTCAAGTACTATTAATAAAGAAACACCCACAAATATTGAATATTCTGGTATTGTTCAATACCAGAAACTGTGTTAACATTTATTTAGTGTTTCTTTTAAAAAGCATCGTAGTGGACAATGAGGACTACTTGATGTGGGAGTGTCATATATCAATCTGTTGATTTCATTGGCTGAGTAATAAAGAAACTGCTGGCCCTGATAGGTTATAAGATAGGTGGGCGGAATAAACAGGATAGGATGCTGGGCGGAAGAGGAAGTGAGGTCAGACTCTGCTCTGCTCCCGGAGAGACCGGACAGCTCTGCTGGAGCAGAGACGCCATGCTCAGCTCTCCCAGGCAGATGCACGCAATGAAGCTCCTCCAATCCCGGATGGATGTAGGCTAGAATCTTCCCGGTAAGCGCACCTTGGGGTGCTTACAAACATCATTAGAAATGGGCTAGTCCAGGTGCGAGAATTAGCCTGTAAGGGCTAGAGTTCATGGGCCAAGCAGTTAAATGAATACAGTTTGTGTGTTGTTATTTCGGGCATGAGCTAGCCAAGTGGCTGGGGTGTTGGGGACGCAGCCCCGCCGCTCCTATTTCAACAACTACTGAGACCTCAAGAACAATGGCAATGGGTTTTTGATCCTACTGCACCTATTGGTTTTGTGGGAGCCTAGGCAGTTTGGATGCTCACCTTACTAGACCTGGATGGAGGTGGGTGGTCCTTGGACTTCCCACAGGGCAGGGAACCTTGATTGCTCTTTGGGCTGACGAGGGAGGGGGACTTGATTGGGGGAGGGGGACTTGATGGGAGGGAAATGGGAGGCAGTGGCGGGGAGGAGGCAGAAATCTTTAATAAATAAATAAATAAATAAATAAATAAATAAATAAATAAATAAATAAAAAGCATCGTAGTATGTCCTACTGTGCTAGAACCAGTAAAAGGCACATTTCATAAGATAAATCCCAATGAATTTTCTCAAACTGATAATTCCTACATAAAAGGGCAAGAAACAGAGAATTACCTGTGCAATGCACTATGAAAATTCATTTTGCTGTACTTATAGCACTTGTATTAGGTAGTTATTTTTATTCCCATTTCCTCAATGAGAAAACTATTTGAGATATGTTGATACTTCTACTGTTGCACAGCTTATAAATAACAGACACAGGCCTGGAATATTTCTAAAAATGCAAGATTCATACCATACACCTACATTTACAGATTTGAAAAATAATGAGAACTGGGGAGGTGGCTTAGTCATAAAATACTTGCCAGAGAAGCCTGAGTTCAATCCTCAGCACTAATGTATGCAAGCAGGTCATAGGATATAATCCCAGTACGTGGTAGGGAGAGATACAAGGATCCCTGGGGCTTGCTGGTCACCTTCTATCCAAATTGCTGAGCTCCAGATTCAGTGAAAGATGCTGTCAAAAAAAAGAAAGAAAAAAAAACCACCACTGGAGATTCATAGAGGAAGACATTTAACATTAGACAACAACAAACTCTGGCTGCAAGACATATGCACATATGTACTCATCAACACACACACACATGAAAGAGAATATTGAAAAGTGCTATAAAAGCCAAAGTTAATCTTAAAATTTGAAAAACTAAAAGAGCCGAAGGACAATTTAAAAGAAAGAAATAATCTTTTAAAGTAATTGTAGATTATAACTAGTGGACAAAGATAGATCAGGTACAGTAATGAAAAGACTTAGAATACAAAATATATGGAAGATTAAGAGTTAATTGCAAAAAAGAGAATCACAGCCATATATAACAGAGGAAAGGAGGTTGAAAATACTAGGCATGTTGGTAAGCAATGAAGATTGGTAGAGGCAAATAAGGTATCCACAATGGGACTGAGAAACATAAGATTAGGTCCAAATTTAAGTGTCAGTTCAGGTAACAGCAAGACTTTAAAAGACTATTTTAGAAAAATATAATAAGGTAATTGTTATTGAATACTTAAACATACCTGGTGGTGTTCTAAGTCACTTTTATACTTCAGATAATACAAATTGAATAAAAGCCCTGTAAAATCAGAACTAGATGCAATTGTTTCGATCAAGAAACTGCGGTTAACCTTGGGAGTGGCAAAAAATGCCACCTGACCAAACCAGAACACTGAAAATGGAACAACATGTATGCATGATTGAGCAGGGCCACACAGTGTGAAGACTAACAACCCTACAGTATTAGTGACCCTTGAAGGCATCATCTTATTTTATAAAGAAGTAAAACAATTAATGTCAATGGTGATGATGATGATGACAATGTTGAACTAGCCAGAAAAGCAGATTCATATTCAGTGAACTCTGATTAAGAAGTGATAGGTGCATGTGACACTTTTCCTCCCTTTTGTGAGAAGGTTGCACTACTGTAAGCCAGGCTGTCCTGGAAGAAAAGGGTTTCCTCTCTCAGCTCCCTACGTGCTGGCATTATACCATCACATCCCATTTGAAAGCTCTTTAAATGGTTTTGATCCAGCATACTCATTCTAAAAACCACGTTACTATCATAAGGAAGTTAATAACATAAACACACAATTAAAATTCTCTTTTCTTTCCATTATCTAAATTGATTCATTTAATATATCCTCTACCTAGTTGGAGCTTTAAAGTACATATACACACAGAGAGGAGGGTCAATTATCAGAACAGAAACTAAGAATAAATCTTTTTTTTTGCCAATTTCGTTATTTCTTTTTACTGATTTTTATTGAGAATAAATCTTTAGAACCTCCATAGTAATCCATAATTAAATGCATGAGCTTCTGTTTTGAAAAACAGAAAAAGAAGGATATAAAGTTTAGATAAATAAGGACTTCCCACAGGGCAGGGCACCGGACTTCTCTTAGGACTGGAGAGGGAGGGGAGGGGGAGAGGGGAGGGGGAGGGAAGTGGGAAGAGGGGAGGAGGTGGAAATGTTTAATAAATAAATAAATTTTTAAAAATTAAGTAAATGGTAGATTTTTAATTTGAACCAAAGCCAACTAGTTCCAGATTTCTTGCCCACAGAAGGCTAATTGAAGTATTTACTCAGAAGAGATGTTTCATCATGGAAAATAAATAGATGGGATAGCCAAAAAGGCCAATATTGGAAGTGTGAGAAAAGGCATAGGGACAAAGAGTTCCATAGGATAAAAGGATGGTAAAAATTAGGGAAAACGCATCAAACTTTTCATGGAAATTTTTTTTTCTTTTTTTATTGATTTTTATTGAGCTCCACATTTTTCT
>NW_026068241.1:580725-588610 GCF_014885135.2 Alexandromys fortis
TTTTTTTTTTTTTTTTTTTTTTTTTTTTTGTCCCAGAGAACTGATTTGGAATCCTAGTGTATCACCTACCGTATATTTAGTGGTAAACAATGGGGAAATGTTAATTATCCCTATGTGTTATGTTTTGAAATCAATAACATTGATTTGAATTACAACTCCCATTTCCTCTCTGTCACACTAACCCTCTTAGTTTTTAAAGTTTCTTCTAGAAGTTTTAGTACACATGTAGGCAACAGCCATGTCTATACATCATGTCTTAATACACAGCATTTAAATAATCAATATTTTTGAGGGTGATGAAACACACACCAGCCTCCTCAAATTCCATAGTAGTTAAAAGCATGTCACAATAGGTGACGCTTTTCACTCCCACCTTTGGAGTAATACCTAAATCTGAAAATTCTAGAGGATTTAAGTTTGAAACTCTTTTGTGCTTGTCAGCAATCTACTGGTGGGTTATCAGTTCTCTAGACAAGAGATTGAGGCAGAGAACATTAAAGTTTCTGGCTAAGTGGTTAAAGGGAAAAGATACCAGGAATACAGAGTACCTCGATGCTATTTGAGAAGCAAGGTGGGAAGTTGAACTTTAGACAAGCATGTGCTACTTCATTGCTTGGCCACAGGGCCAGTACACTGCCAACAATGTTTTTGCTCTTTTAAATTTCAGTACAATTCCTTCGGGAAAAAAAAAAAAAACCTTAATGTTTATGCTGGCTTCTTTCCTGCGCAAATCTTTCTGCTATCAAACAAGCTAAATAGTCTTTTCATTAAAGGAAATGCTGCAAAAACTTAAATGTACAAACGCTAATGCCAAAATAGCAAGTGCTAATTATCAACAAGGATGTACATACAGCTTTGTGAAACACTTATTCTTAGTTCTCCATTTATATCCTGTAAAATTCATTGCCATCTATTTGTAAAGACAGTTCTGAAGGCTTTTAATGATTGAATGTCATGGGAAGATAGTGTTCTCACCACAGAAAAGTAGTTACACATAAGAGAAAATGGAGTGCATTATCAATATTTCTTGTTCTTGAAAAAATGACTTAATATCTATAATAACGTCAAAAACCATGAGTGTGTATCCTTGAGGACAGTGGGTTCTTCTTAGAATCTTAAAAATAGCACTTTGCCTATCTTAAAAGCCAAGTTATTCCTGAACAAGTATGTGACTTCAGATTAAAGCTGGAGCATCAAGACACATGATTTAAAATTATAGTACATCTAAGCATAAGGGTTAATGCCTGGAAGAAACTGAAGCAGGATTATTTCTGGAAGTTTAATGCCAGCATGAGTTACTTAAGAATAAGTTGCAGCAAACTCTGGACTAGATTCTAAAATCCTGTTTTAAAAATGAAATAGGTAAAATTATATTACAAGACTTAGTAATTAAAATAATATGAGACTAGGATAAAGCCAGATGTATCAACCAAACAACAGAACACAGGCTGCTCTCTTAGCTCTGGGATCTCAGATGAGTGACTATGGACAGGGGTCTGGCAGTTATTGTTTGAGAATTGTTTTAAGAGTCAAATGAATAGAGACTGCTTTCATGCCTGAGACAATAATTAAATAGAAGCAATAGATTATACAGAACACAAAGTCTTTTTAAAAAAGCAAAAAATTTGGAGCAGTTGTCACCAGGTGGGAGGCAGAGGCAGTCGATCTCTGAGCTTGAGGCCAGCCTGGTCTACAGAGAGTTTCAGGACAGCCAGGGCTACACTGAGAATATATAGGGAAATATATTTGCAAAACTAATGTTTCATTGGGAGCTAATATGCAAAAATACATAAAGAAATCAAGCCACCAATTCCAAAACAGAAATAATAACCTCTAAATCTGGCTATTGGACCCGAATAGAGATTTATCAAAGGCTTGCAGTAACTGATTGATGGATATAGGAAAAATGGCTCAGCATCACCAATAATTAGGGAAATATACATTAAAACTGTGGTTAGGTATCACATCATAGCTGTTATAATCATATAAAAAGCCAAATGTGTTAGAGGAGGTATCTAAAAAGGGTCTTCTTGTGTACCCTTTGTGGGAATATGTTTTGGCATGACCATCATGAAAAACAAAATGGAAATTTCTCAAAAAACACAACAATAGCAGTCAGAAATCTATGTTAGAGATATATATCCAAAGGATAGCTACATTCTCATATGCATAATAGCAGTATTTGTAATAATGAAGATATGAAATAAACTGGTTTCCATCAACAGATGAATGCATAAAAATTTAAGTAAATAGACATAAAATATTATGCATATATTATTCTACCTTTAAACTATGTTAATATAGTTGAGACTTCAACCTATAGGACAAAAAACAAAGTGAATTTAGTCAAATATATAAAAACACTGCTTGAACTCACTAGCACAAAATATTAAAATATTTAATTCATAAAACCACAAAGTATTCTTTAAAGTGGTGGAGGAGGAAATATTCCAGGGAATAGATATTGTTAAAAATACAAATTTTCAGTTAGAAAGGAATAAATTCTAAGGATTTATAATACAGCTTTGCATTGTAGTTAATAATATATGAGAGTATATCTTAAACATTTTCAATAATGGTTAATCATTTCTAATATTAACACGTCAAATATCATATGCAAGATATTATGTATATATATAATATATACTTTTTGACTACATTTTAATATATCTGGGAAAACAATAAAATTTATATTTTAAAAAGTAAATGTTATTTCTTGTTTTTCTTTATTATTATACAAAGCAGTGATTTGTCTTCCTCAAATAAGAAGTTTCAAAATATATTAACATTCATTGATTCTTAATGGATGGATTTAATATACTTAATTTCACTATCATTTTCCCTAGGTGTATTGTAAATGAATATTTAACTGCACTGAGTTAGACTACATTCAAAATTCCTACATTAGACTGGAAAAAATACTAGGAGCCTCATATCCACTTACCTCTAGCATGGGCAAATTAAATCTTCTCAAGCTCAGATGATCTAAATTATTTCTCCCATCTGAGTTTCTTGGGTTTTCTCTTTATTCAAAAATCAGACAGTCTTATTCCTGTGACTTGCTTAATTACCTTGAACATATTATCTAATAATGCTGAGCCTCAATTGTTTCATTTGCAAAACAGTGCCAATAACACCTCAAAGTGCTGTTTGTGGATCAGTTGAATTTGTGTGCTCTGTAGCGTAAATGTAAGGTAATGCATTATTTTTCTTAAAATTAGTACATATCATTTAAAGCTGGTGCTCATTCTTTCGTAACAACATCAGAAAGTTGTAAAGGAAAATCTGGCTTTCATTTCAAAAGGCACAGCAGCATAATACCTCTAATGTTTTCCTCGTTTTTGTGCAAAGAAGTGATTGTACAGGGACATTTAGAAAGGAAAGCGCCACCCTGAACCTTCTTTCTTATGCACAAGACCTTAAGGAGCCTCATTAGAGAAAAGAGGTGCAAGATAAAATTGCTTATCATGTTCTGTTTTTTTATACTGATAAACTGTCTGGTTTTCACAATCATTTAAAAATTATTTATTATTATATATTATTATTTAGAATAGAAGATAGAAAATTATTTATTATTATATATTATTATTTAGAATAGAAGATAGAAAATTATTTATTATTATATCTTATTATTTAGAATAGAAGATAGAAAATTATTTATTATTATAGAATATTATTTAGAAAATAGAATTTCTTTTAGAAAATAGAAAAATGCCAGTCTACCTAGAGAGCTTGACAATGTCACTGGCTACAGTACTGAAATAGCATTATCTAAAATTATAGAGCCATTTTAGTTTTCTATAGCAGATCAGATGTGAAAAGGAATAAATGAGTGTGGGAACTAAGAAGTCACATCACTTGTTTAATCACAACTGATTTTGGACCATGTAAAGTTTTCTTAAGTATCACACCTGAGCCCATGACAGGAGCAGTGCTGATATGAATATACTGTGGCATTCCAAGACTTTAAAGGGCTTTTTGTTGAAATTTTGTTTTAATTCTATGTGTATAGATGTTTTACCTAGATGTATGTCTATGCACCACATGCATGCAATGCCCATGGAGGTCAAAAAGAGTACATTCCCCTGAGTCGACTTATATGTAATTTCTAGGCATCACATGGGTGCTGAGATTCAAACCTGTGTTCCCCGTATAGTGCTCTTAAACAGTGAGTCATCTTTTTGTCTTCTCAAAGCTATTTTTGAGTGTAATTGCAAATACCTTATTTCATTTCTCTAATTGGACAGTAAGGAACGTGTGATGAAAATGTAAAGTACCTATGTAATGAGAATGTATTGTTAATTCTCTCTCCCTCTCTTGATCCCACCAAAGGCATCAAGTTACTCATGAGTTTTGTTTTATTACTGAGTTAAATCTATATTTTTGGTTTCCGTTATGACAGTCAGATATAGCATCCTATGCAAATTTTAGAATTCTAAGATATTATTTTCTACAAAGAAAGTTAAAATAGAATTTTGAGAGAAAGCTTAGCTCCAAAGAAGTCTAGTTCAACATACATAAAAAGGTTATTACAATCTTATATTTTTCATTATGCCCACAGTATAAATCACTGTTAAAAATATAACATGAACTGGCTAGTTCACCATGCTGTAAGAACACAAAGCAAGTAGCTGATTTAATGAAAAGGAAAAAAATTGAAAGGGAGTCACAGGAGGCCTATGTGATCAGAATGCTAATAGGAACCACTAACGTCACTGATATCTCTGCTCGCTCTCGAGCCATTCCTCATTTATGAGTCACTTTGAAATCAAGGCTCTACATGCTAAGGGAAACCATTTATTTAACCTTAATTTATCTGAACAGGATCAATCCAGCACAGTTTGTCAGTTTATCAGCTGGCTTTATTTTATCTCAATGTCTGTCTCTGGATCACCTGTTAGGAATACAGAGCTAAAGCAAATAACTAATAAAAGATAAGGTTCATTTGTGGTAGTAGTATTTATATATGAGTAACCACTTTAGAATATTTCTTCTTTCCAGTTGTTCGACAGATAATCTTTGGGATCAAATCAGCACTAACTTGGAATTGGCTTTGTATGATAATATTTCTAAATGAGGCACAATTGAAGTGCAGCCCATTTTATTTTGTATACTTAATATTGTGAAACATATGAGACTTAGTAAACACGCTAGTGTTGTGACTTTCAGGTTAAATTGTCCTATTTGAAAACAGAATGACCTATTATCTTTCACTGCCTTGAAAAGCTACAAATCTGGCCAAACTGCAATGTATGAAACTCTCAAATAATTAGTAAAAATATTTTTAAAAGGATATCTCTGCTTCTAAGTTTGCTTCTTTGTTATCGAAATGATATCGAACATCCTTGTCTTCAAGAGGTTATTGTCAGTACTAGCCCTCAGAACTACTATAAAACAATTTAGGCTCTTTAGGGACTTTTCATAATTCATCTCATTTAATTCTCACAAAATTGAAAGAAGATAGGTATTTCACTGTTCCACAGACGGGGAAATTGATACTTGAAGAAGGTTTTTTTTTTTCTCTTTGTTTCTTTCTTTTAATCTGGTTCGAATCTTGGACTTCACACATGAAGGAATACTCTCTACCACTGAGCTACAGTTGTGTCCCTTAGAAAAGTTAATATCAGAAAGTAAAATATGGTGGAGTCATGATTATAACTCAGAGATCCAGATCCAGAGTTGTCAGTTTTATGCAATATGCCATATTTAATACTGTCTGCTTTATTTAGCAGTTGTCACCAGGCTTTCCAAGTATGAGGACAGTTATATACAGAAAACTTAAACTTGCAGCAGATGTTCTTGTCACTGAGCCCTTACAATCTTTAGCTCCTTTCTTCCATTCTTTTCCCTGAGCCTTAGGTATAGGATTGCATGGTAGATATATCAACTGAGACTGGAACCCCCATTTTCAGAGGTTCTCTTCATGTTGGCCAGTTGTGGCTGTCTGTAATGGTCTCTGCTGTAAAAAGAAATTTCTTTGACTTATCTATGGGTACAATGACAAGTACTATGAATACAGTAAGACATTGTACTGGTGTAGGAAACTGATAGTAGTAATTTCTTCTCTAAGTTCCTTGCCCTGATCTGCCACAGGCAGTTCACTAGGCTTAAAGTACCAGATACTCTCAACCATGATTTCATTGAAAAGACCTGAATGATGAAAACACCAGTTGGCATGTCATCATGGGTAGGGAAAAATCTCACAAGATTTCATCCCTAGATGAAAAGTTGCAGGCAAATAATGACTTCTGAGAGAGGGAGAATCAATCTTCACCAGAATGAGCTACCTAATAGTTTATTCAGCGCTAAATTGTTATTTCTAAAACCATAAACATAGAGGCAACATTAAATAGATTCAGCATGTTATGTTTCTATATATGTATGTAAATATAAATCTATACATATGTAACAATAATAAGTAATGAAAAAGAAGCCATAAATTTGAGAGTGAGTTAGAAGGGGATCACAGATGGGGTTGGGGGAGGGGAAAATGATAGTATACATACATGAAATTTTAAAAATACAAAACTATGGGTAGTTAAAGTTTTTGAAACTATGGCTGTCATGCTTAAAAAAGAGTATGAAATATACTTACACATATAGAGAAAGTAAGCATAGTATTTTCTAATACACCAAGTATCAGAATTTTGAGAGGACAATGTATTTGAGTATCTTTGTAAAGGAAAAAAATAATGGTGTGGGACAATTCTGTACACTGTCAATTATGTTTTAAATAAACTCTGACTGGCTAGTAGTCAGGCAGGAAGTATAGGCAGGACAACCAGAAAGGGGCAATGAGAACAGGAGAATTCTGGGAAGGAGGAAGCCCATTTCTCCCTAGTCCTGTCCAGACACAGAAGCAAGATGTGACCTACCCCACTGAAAAAGTTACTGAGCCATGTAGCTAGCATAGACACGGATAATGGGTTAATATAAGTTATAAGAGTTAATAAGAAACCTGAGCTAAGAGCCAATCAGTTTATAGTTAATGTAGACCTCTATGTGATTTCTTTGGGCCTTAACAACTGCAGAAACTGGGCTGGGAGACCCGGCGGGACAAAAACCTCAGTCAACAAATGGCGCCCACATGGATAACTGCATAAACATAAAGCCTGAGTGAGCTTGAGAAGTAATTATAGACAAAAAAGAATAGAGCAAAGCATGGATTATTGATA
Source organism: Alexandromys fortis (assembly GCF_014885135.2). Taxonomy (NCBI): domain Eukaryota; kingdom Metazoa; phylum Chordata; class Mammalia; order Rodentia; family Cricetidae; genus Alexandromys; species Alexandromys fortis. The sequence continues at coordinate 587,901 of NW_026068241.1, forward strand.
GCAACATTTTATCGGGTAGGCTCTGCTTGCAAGAGGCAAGGGTTCTCATTTAAGAGAGAAAACTTTGCAGCTCTTTTAAGAGGTCCTGCCAAGAAACACTTAAATGGTGTTGATGAAAAGCTGACAGCACACTTTTTGGTGGTGACAGGGACCTTGAAACACCATAGAGCTGTGGCAATACACATGGCTCTGGCCCATGAGGCTGAAATCTCAGAAAGCTAAGGAATGGACTAGATCCAGCTGTCAATGCCATGGCTTTAATCCTCTCCATATTGCTTAGCAAATTAAAGACTCAGACGGCGGGCGACATAGCTGGCACAGCGGCCAGGACCGGCGGGTACTGACACAGTGGCAGACAACGCAGGCGACAGGGACCAGTGCAACACCAAGAGCAGATCGCCCCAGGACAATTAAATCAAAGAGGTAGGCCTTTGGTTGGCGAGGTCCCGGGCAAACAGGGAACCTGGTTCTTTTCCTGAAGACCCGTCAGAGGGGTGAGAGGGATCTTGGCCACTGACAGGAGCCAGGAAACAGAACGAGGGAATTTTGCAAGAGGAGCCTCTGGCCAGCAGGGAAACCTGATCTGGTTTTAAAAGACCAATTAGAGATCATCAATAGGAGGAGATGGGCAGGCGCCAAGGCAAAAATTCTCCCAATAAGCTGAAAAACAACATGAAAGCACCAGAACCCAATGATCTTACAACAGAAGG
>NW_026068241.1:593705-595151 GCF_014885135.2 Alexandromys fortis
AGACATGAAAAAAGAAGCCAAGAAAGACTAAAAGACAGGTGATATATATGCTGATACCTCTACATGGGAACCGTTGTGAGACTGGATGAGATATGATAAATATTGTTGGCTACTGAGTCCTCATCACTTGTTATGACAAGCCATCCTTTCATGTCGCATGGACAGAGGTTTGGTAATACAGTCCAAACTTACAAAGTTAACAGATGCCTTTTACCTGATCAAACATAAACAAAGAAATATCATCTTTAACTGACTTGTGCATGCTACAATTCTATACTTGTGTTAACGCATATATGTATGTGTGTATGTGTGTGTGCGTGTTACCTTTAAAAGTTTATGTGTTTTCAGAAAAAAAAAGGACCAGAAACCAATAAAGACAAGTAGCCCAGGTGAAAAAAAAATTAAAGACTCACGTGGTCAGAAAAAGAGAGATATACATTAAAGGGAGATGCTGAGGAGGAAACCCATTTCTCCCTAGTCCTGTCCCAACCACAGAAGAAGGAAGAGTGTTTGCCCTGTTGAAAAAGGTACCGAGCCATGTGGCTAACATAGATAAGAATAATTGGTTAATTTAAGTTATAAGAGTTAATAAGAAGCCTGAGCTAATGGGCCAATCAGTTTATAGTTAATGTAGACCTCTGTGTGATTTCTTTGGGACTTAACAACTGCAGGAACTGGGCAGGACAGAAAACTCGGTCAACAACTTAAAACATCCTGACTGTATCAGAATCGTAGAATCACAAAACAGTGTCAAAAGGAAATGTCATTCAACAATTTTCTGCGAAAATAATTGCTTTCTTTTATTCAATTAAAAATTAACCATTTTGTATCATTATCCATACCTAGTATCAAAATCATTACAAATGTATTAAATAGTTAAAATTTAAGGAAGAAATGGAGGTAAATATTTGTTGGTTATCAAAATGAGCTTACTCTTTCTAAAGAAAAGTGTTTATGGGTCTAGTTAGATGTTTCAGCAATTAAGAGTATGTTTCTCTTGCAGAAAACCCAGCCTCGATTCCCAGTGACCATATGTGGCTCACAACTGTCTCTAAGTCCAGTTCCCGTGGATGTGATGCCCTCTTCTGGGCTCTGTAGTCACTCATGTTGTAAACATACATACATACACACATACATGTAGACAAAACCACTCATTTGCATAAAAATCAAATTTAAAATAAGAAAAATATCTTTAAATAAGTCTATGTGATGAGAACACTTAAAAATATTACATATCTCCATCCATCTCCAGGTGAAGGTTCTATGGTGATATGCAAGATATTAATCAGTATGGCTATAGGATAGGGTCATTTCAGGTTCTCTGTCCTCAGCTGCCCCAGGAACTAACTGGGGACATCGCCCTGGGCACCTGGGAGCACCAAATCTCTTGCCAACCCTAAGATGGCTCCCTTAATTAAGATGTGTGCTTCCCTGCTCCCCTATCCG